>NC_068457.1:29141524-29195980 GCF_023373465.1 Oncorhynchus keta
TCCCTGCCCTCTCCCTTCCCCTCTCTCTTTCTCCCTCCCTGCCCTCTCCCTTCCCCTCCCTCTCTCTTTCTCCCTCCCTGCCCTCTCCCTTCCCCTCTCTCTTCCCTCTCCCTCCCTGCCCTCTCCCTTCCCCTCTCTCTTTCTCCCTCCCTGCCCTCTCCCTTCCCCTCTCTCTTTCTCCCTCCCTGCCCTTCTCCCTCCCCCCTCCTCTCCCCCTCCCCTCCCCTCCCCCTCTCCCCTTCCCTCCCTCCCCCCCTCCCTTCCCTCCTTCTGTCTCCCTTTATCTCAGGCTCCCGCCCCCCAGATGTCCCCCAGTCCCGCCCCACCCCCCCACATCATGTATAACCCCACCCAGCACGTGGTGACCTACGCTGGCTTCTGCCCCAACGGACAGGCCCTGCCCGCCTACCCCAACTACCCCGCTTTGCCCATGCAGGTAAAAAATACCCCAACTACCCCACTCTGCCCCTGTAGGTTAGACCCCAACTACCCCACTCTGCCCCTGTAGGTTAGACCCCAACTACCCCACTCTGCCCCTGTAGGTTAGACCCCAACTACCCCACTCTGCCTCTGCCCCTGTAGGTTAGAGCCCAACTAAACTACCCCACTCTGCCCCTGTAGGTTAGACCCCAACTACCCCACTCTGCCCCTGTAGGTTAGACCCCAACTACCCCACTCTGCCCCTGTAGGTTAGACCCCAACTACCCCACTCTGCCCCCGTAGGTTAGACCCCAACTACCCCACTCTGCCCCTGTAGGTTAGACCCCAACTACCCCACTCTGCCCCTGTAAGTTAGACCCCAACTATCCCAACTACCCCACGCTGCCCCTGTAGGTTAGACCCCAACTACCCCACTCTGCCCCTGTAGGGTAGACCCCAACTACCCCACTCTGCCCCTGTAGGTTAGACCCCAACTACCCCACTCTGCCCCTGTAGGTTAGACCCCAACTACCCCACTCTGCCCCTGTAGGTTAGACCCCAACTACCCCACTCTGCCCCTGTAGGTTAGACCCCAACTACCCCACTCTGCCCCTGTAGGTTAGACCCCAACTACCCCACTCTGCCCCTGTAGGTTAGACCCCAACTACCCCACTCTGCCCCTGTAGGTTAGACCCCAACTACCCCAACTACCCCACTCTGCCCCTGTAGGTTAGACCCCAACTACCCCACTCTGCCCCTGTAGGTTAGACCCCAACTACCCCACTCTGCCCCTGTAGGTTAGACCCCAACTACCCCACTCTGCCCCTGTAGGTTAGACCCCAACTACCCCAACTACCCCACTCTGCCCCTGTAGGTTAGACCCCAACTACCCCAACTACCCCACTCTGCCCCTGTAGGTTAGACCCCAACTACAATAGTATTTAGTAAAAGTAAAAGCTCCTCGTCATCCAGTGATATGAATGTCTCTTCTCTCTCTCTCTCTCCTCTCTGTTCTCTCTCTCCTCGGTCTCTCTCGTCTCTCTCCTCGCTCTCTCCTCTGTTCTCTCTCTCCTCGGTCTCTCTCCTCGCTCTCTCCTCTCTGTTCTCTCTCTCATCTCTGTTCTCTCTCTCTGTTCTCTCTCTCCTCTCTGTCGTCTCTCTCTCCTCTGTTTTCTCTCTCCTCTCTGTCGTCTCTCTCCTCTCTGTTCTCTCTCTCCTCTCTCGCTCCTCTTTGTTCTCTCTCTCCTCTCTCTCTCCTCTCTGTCGTCTCTCTCCTCTCTCTCTCCTCGCTCTCTTCTCTCTATGTCTCTCTCTCGACCTCGGTCTCTCTCTCTCTCCTCTGTTGTCTCTCTCTCTCTCCTCGGTCTCTCTCTCCTCTGTTGTCTCTCTCTCCTCTGTTGTCTCTCTCTCCTCTGTTGTCTCTCTCTCCTCTGTTGTCTCTCTCTCTCTCTCCTCTGTTGTCTCTCTCTCCTCTGTTGTCTCTCTCTCCTCTGTTGTCTCTCTCTCCTCTGTTGTCTCTCTCTCCTCTGTTGTCTCTCTCTCCTCTGTTGTCTCTCTCTCTCTCTGTTGTCTCTCTCTCTCTCTCCTCTGTTGTCTCTCTCTCTCTCCTCTGTTGTCTCTCTCTCCTCTGTTGTCTCTCTCTCTCTCCTCTGTTGTCTCTCTCTCCTCTGTTGTCTCTCTCTCCTCTGTTGTCTCTCTCTCTCTCCTCTGTTGTCTCTCTCTCCTCTGTTGTCTCTCTCTCCTCTGTTGTCTCTCTCTCCTCTCCTCTGTTGTCTCTCTCTCCTCTGTTGTCTCTCTCTCCTCTGTTGTCTCTCTCTCCTCTGTTGTCTCTCTCTCCTCTGTTGTCTCTCTCTCCTCTGTTGTCTCTCTCTCCTCTGTTGTCTCTCTCTCCTCTGTTGTCTCTCTCTCCTCTCCTCTCCTCTTCTCTTCTCTCTCTCTCTCTCGACCTCGGTCTCTCTCTCTCTCTCCTCTGTTGTCTCTCTCTCCTCTCCTCTTCTCTCTCTCTGTCTTTCTCAGCACCACAGCAGTTACCAGGGCCCCTCCACCCCCCAGCCCGGCCTGGAGATGACCCTAACCCCCTCCTCTCCGTCAGAGGAGAGCCAGAGCCAGCCTTCCGCCCAGGCCCCCAGCCAACCCACCTTCCAGACTGGCTCCCAGGACCCTGGTCAGGGTTACATGCTAACACCCAACGCCCCTGCCCTCTACCCTGGCCCCGTCTACGGGCCCTCCGGCTTCGAGAAGCCCCCTCCTTATGCATGCTGAATGCCAACCTGACCTTTAGCCTTTGACCTGTAGGCCAGGGTAAGAGAGGCTAATGTCCAGAAACAACACCTAGCCTCTGTCACCTGGTCAGCACAGACATGAAGGAATCAGCTCGGTGTGACAGCTTCCATATATCCTATCAATCAATCAGATATGGCTTCCATATTACAAATATATCCTTCCAATCGTTGCTTCTTACGGCCAGCTATGTGATTCCTTTAGATCTGCACACAACAACTAGTTAGGGAATAAAAGGGACTAGGAGACATGGGGCTAGGAGACAAGGGACTAGGATAAGGGACTAGGAGACATGGGGCTAGGGGATAAGGGACTAGGGCTTCTTTCTGGACTAGGCCAGAGAATGTAGCACAAGCAGGGTTGGGGAGGTTACTTTTAAAATGCACCTGTCCAAAATAGTAATTATTGGATTACTCAAACTAAGTAATGTAATCTGATTACTTTTACTTTTGCAATTAGATTAGAGGCATTTGAAGAAGACAAACTGGCATACTACCAATTGCACAACATTTATTGCAGGATAAATCAATGGGAAGAGGTCCAGATACAGCCTCTAGCCTCTCACCAGGTTAGCAGTTAGCACAGACCTGAAGGAACCAGATGGTGTGATGGCTTCCATATACCCTTCCAACCAATCAGATATGGCTTCCATCTACCCTTCCAACCAATCAGATATGGCCTCCATCTACCCTTCCAACCAATCAGATATGGCCTCCATCTACCCTTCCAACCAATCAGATATGGCCTCCATCTACCCTTCCAACCAATCAGATATGGCCTCCATCTACCCTTCCAACCAATCAGATATGGCCTCCATCTACCCTTCCAATCAATCAGATATGGCCTCCATCTACCCTTCCAACCAATCAGATATGGCCTCCATCTACCCTTCCAATCAATCAGATATGGCCTCCATCTACCCTTCCAACCAATCAGATATGGCCTCCATCTACCCTTCCAATCAATCAGATATGGCCTCCATCTACCCTTCCAATCAATCAGATATGGCCTCCATCTACCCTTCCAACCAATCAGATATGGCCTCCATCTACCCTTCCAACCAATCAGATATGGCCTCCATCTACCCTTCCAATCATTGCTTCTTACCCAGCTATCAGATTAATCCAGAACTCCACACAACAACGAGGTAAGAACTAGAAGGTACTAGGAGTCTAGGGACTAAGAGATTATGGGCTAGGAGACAAGGGGCTAGGAGAAGGGGCTAGGGCGTGTTTATGGACCAGGCCAGAGAATGTAGCAGAAGACACCTCACAGACAGATAAGCCATGACAGAGAGAAGATCTCTGGACTTTAATAATCATCTATTAATGTAGTGCAGGTTAGACCCCAACTACCCCCAACTACCCCCAACTACCCCCAACTACCCCCAACTACCCCCAGCTACCCCACTCTGCCCCTGTAGGTTAGACCCCAACTACCCGCAGCTACCCCCAGCTACCCCACTCTGCTCCTGTAGGTTAGACCCCAACTACCCCACTCTGCATCTGTAGGTTAGACCCCAACTACCCCAACTACCCCCAACTACCCCACTCTGCCCCTGTAGGTTAGACCCCAACTACCCGCAGCTACCCCACTCTGCTCCTGTAGGTTAGACCCCAACTACCCCAACTACCCCAACTACCCCTCTGCTACCCCAACTACCCCCAACTACCCCCAGCTACCCCCACTACCCCACTCTGCCCCTGTAGGTTAGACCCCAACTACCCCCAGCTACCCCACTCTGCCCCTGTAGGTTAGACCCCAACTACCCCAACTACCCCAACTACCCCCAGCTACCCCCAGCTACCCCACTCTGCCCCTGTAGGTTAGACCCCAACTACCCCCAGCTACCCCACTCTGCCCCTGTAGGTTAGACCCCAACTACCCCCAGCTACCCCACTCTGCCCCTGTAGGTTAGACCCCAACTACCCCCTAGCTACCCCACTCTGCCCCTGTAGGTTAGACCCCAACTACCCCCAGCTACCCCACTCTGCCCCTGTAGGTTAGACCCCAACTACCCGCAGCTACCCCACTCTGCCCCTGTAGGTTAGACCCCAACTACCCCACTCTGCATCTGTAGGTTAGACCCCAACTACCCCAGCTACCCCCTCTGCCCCTGTAGGTTACTACCCCCAGCTACCCCACTCTGCCCCTGTAGGTTAGACCCCAACTACCCGCAGCTACCCCACTCTGCTCCTGTAGGTTAGACCCCAACTACCCCCAGCTACCCCACTCTGCCCCTGTAGGTTAGACCCCAACTACCCGCAGCTACCCCACTCTGCCCCTGTAGGTTAGACCCCAACTACCCCCAGCTACCCCACTCTGCCCCTGTAGGTTAGACCCCAACTACCCCAACTACCCCCAGCTACCCCACTCTGCCCCTGTAGGTTAGACCCCAACTACCCGCAGCTACCCCACTCTGCCCCTGTAGGTTAGACCCCAACTACCCCCAGCTACCCCACTCTGCATCTGTAGGTTAGACCCCAACTACCCCCAGCTACCCCACTCTGCTCCTGTAGGTTAGACCCCAACTATCCCCAGCTACCCCACTCTGCCCCTGTAGGTTAGACCCCAACTACCCCCAGCTACCCCACTCTGCCCCTGTAGGTTAGACCCCAACTACCCCGCTCTGCCCCTGTAGGTTAGACCCCAAACTACCCCACTCTGCCCCTGTAGGTTAGACCCCAACTACCCCACTCTGCCCCTCTAGGTTAGACCCCAAACTACCCCACTCTGCCCCTCTAGGTTAGACCCCAACTACCCCACTCTGCCCCTGTAGGTTAGACCCCAACTACCCCACTACTGCCCCCTGTAGGTTAGACCCCAACTACCCCACTCTGCCCCTGTAGGTTAGACCCCAACTACCCCACTCTGCCCCTGTAGGTTAGACCCCAACTACCCCACTCTGCCCCTGTAGGTTAGACCCCAACTACCCCACTCTGCCCCTGTAGGTTAGACCCCAACTACCCCAACTACCCCCCTCTGCCCCTGTAGGTTAGACCCCAACTACCCCACTCTGCCCCTGTAGGTTAGACCCCAACTACCCCACTCTGCCCCTGTAGGTTAGACCCCAACTACCCCACTCTGCCCCTGTAGGTTAGACCCCAACTACCCCACTCTGCCCCTGTAGGTTAGACCCCAACTACCCCACTCTGCCCCTGTAGGTTAGACCCCAACTACCCCACTCTGCCCCTGTAGGTTAGACCCCAACTACCCCACTCTGCCCCTGTAGGTTAGACCCCAACTACCCCACTCTGCCCCTGCAGGTTAGACCCCAACTACCCCACTCTGCCCCTGCCCCAACTACCCCAACTGCCCCTGTACCCCAACCCCCACTCTGCCCCTGTAGGTTAGACCCCAACTACCCCACTCTGCCCCTGTAGGTTAGACCCCAACTACCCCACTCTGCCCCTGTAGGTTAGACCCCAACTACCCCAACTACCCCACTCTGCCCCTGTAGGTTAGACCCCAACTACCCCAACTACCCCACTCTGCCCCTGTAGGTTAGACCCCAACTACCCCAACTACCCCACTCTGCCCCTGTAGGTTAGACCTTTCAACTACCCCAACTACCCCACTCTGCCCCTGCAGGTGCAGGTTATTAAACTGACCCCAACTACCCCACTCTGCCCCTGTAGGTTAGACCCCAACTACCCCACTCTGCCCCTGTAGGTTAGACCCCAACTACCCCACTCTGCCCCTGTAGGTTAGACCCCAACTACCCCACTCTGCCCCAGTAGGTTAGACCCCAACTACCCCACTCTGCCCCTGTAGGTTAGACCCCAACTACCCCACTCTGCCCCTGTAGGTTAGACCCGTACTATCCCAACTACCCCACTCTGCCCCTGTAGGTTAGACCCCAACTACCCCACTCTGCCCCAGTAGGTTAGACCCCAACTACCCCACTCTGCCCCTGTAGGTTAGACCCCAACTACCCCACTCTGCCCCTGTAGGTTAGACCCCAACTACCCCACTCTGCCCCTGTAGGTTAGACCCCAACTACCCCACTCTGCCCCTGTAGGTTAGACCCCAACTACCCCACTCTGCCCCTGTAGGTTAGACCCCAACTACCCCACTCTGCCCCTGTAGGTTAGACCCCAACTACCCCACTCTGCCCCTGTAGGTTAGACCCCAACTACCCCTGCAGGTTTGAACACGTTTTAAATGCCCTGCTGCGTGGCTACGATGTTGACTTTGGCATGTTATTTATCAATCTGTTAATAGCAATATTGAAATGCTTATAACGTTGTTATAATAATCATGTATTGACCTATTGCCTTTATCGTGGATGTCATACATATATTTACCTTTCAACAGTTTCTGTCTCTAGACTTCCAGGCTGACTGTCCACAGTATTTATCAAACTATCATGTGCAATTATTAAACTGAACCAGTAGCTTTTAGAGTCTTCTAACTATATAGTGTATATAAAATTATATATATACCAACAGACTGGTGATCCCAGTAACTTATAAACCTACTGTATCTCCTATGTTATAATATACCACCAGACTGGTGATCCCAGTAACTTATAGACCTACTGTATCTCCTATGTTATAATATACCACCAGACTGGTGATCCCAGTAACTTATAGACCTACTGTATCTCCTATGTTATAATATACCACCAGACTGGTGATCCCAGTAACTTATAGACCTACTGTATCTCCTATGTTATAATATACCACCAGACTGGTGATCCCAGTAACTTATAGACCTACTGTATCTCCTAGAATGGTTATTAACAGTCTTGTTTAATCTTCATATATAGTTTATAAAGTGCATATACAGTACCAGTCAAAGGTTTGGACACACCTACTCATTCCAGGGTTTTTCTTTATTAAAAAAAACTATTTTCTACATGTAGAAAATGTAGAATAATAGTGAATACATCAAAACTATGAAATAACACATATGTATTCATGTAGTAACCAAAAAAGTGTCAAACAAATCTAAATATATTTTAGATTCTTCAAAATAGCCACCCTTTGCCTTGATGACAGCTTTGCACACACTTGGTATTCTCTCAACCAGCTTCACCTGGAATACTTTTCCAACAGTCTTGAAAGAGTTCCCACATATGCTGAGCACTTGTTGGCTGCTTTTCCCTCACTCTGTGGTCCCAACTCATCCAAACCATCTCAATTGTGTTGAGGTCAGGTGATTGTGGAGGCCAGGTCATCTGATGCAGTACTCCATCACGTTCCTTCTTGGTAAAATAGCCCTACACAGCCTGGAGGTGTGTTGGATCATTGTCCTGTTGAAAAACAAATTATAGTCCCATTAAGCGCAAACCAGCTGGGGTGGCATATCGCTGCAGAATGCTGTGGTAGCCATGCTGGTTAAGTGTGCCTTGAATTCTAAATAAATCACAGACAGTTCACCGGCAAAGCAACCCCACACCATCACACCTCCTCCTCCATGCTTTACGGTGGGAACCACACATGTGGAGATCAGCCGTTCACCTACTCTTCATCTCACAAAGACACAGCGGTTGGAACCAAAAATCGAACATTTTCACTCATCAGACCAAAGGACAGATTTCCACCGGTCTAATATCCATTGCTCGTGTGTCTTGGCCCAAGCCAGTCTCTTCTTCTTATTGGTGCCCTGTAGAAATTTGACCATGAGGCCACAAGGCTCCCTAAACTCTATCAGCATATCGAATGCGCGACACGGGCTGGTAGCATTCTGGACCATTGCTACTCTAACTTCCACGATGCATACAAAGCTCTCCCCCACCCTCCCTTCAGCAAATCTGACCATGACTCCATTTTGTTGCCCCCTGCCTATAGACAGAAACTAAAACAGGAAACGCCCATGCTCAGGTCTATCCAATGCTGGTCTGACCAATCAGATTCCACGCTTCAAGATCATGTTCAAGATCATGTTCCGGGTAACCTCAGACAATAATATTGATGTATACACTGACTCGGTGAGGGAGTTTGTTAGCAAGTGCATCTGTGATGTTGTACCCACTGTGACTATTAAAACCTTCCCTAACCAGAAACTGTGGATTGATGACAGCATTCGTGCAAAACTGAAAGCTCGAACCACAGCTTTTAATCATGGCAAGGCAACTGTAAACATAACCGAATACAAACAGTGTAGCTATTCCCTCCGCAAGGCAATCAAACAAGCAAGGCATCAGTATAGAGACAAAGTAGAGTTGCAATTCAACGGCTCAGACACGAGACGTATGTGGCAGGGTCTACAGTCAATCACGGATTACAAAAAGAAAACCAGCCCTGTCGCGGACACCGATGTCTTGCTCCCAGACAAACTAAACAACTTCTTTGCTTGCTTTGAGGACAATACAGTGCCACTGACACGGCCTGCTACCAAAGCCTGTGGGCTCTCCTTCACGTGAGTAAAACATTTAAACGTGTTAACCCTCGCAAGGCTGCAGGCCCAGACGGCATCCCTAGCCGCGTCCTCAGAACATGCGCAGACCAGCTGGCTGGTGTGTTTACGGACATATTCAATCAATCCCTATCCCAGTCTGCTGTTCCCACATGGTTCAATATGGCCACCATTGTTCCTGTTCCCAAGAAAGCTAAGGTAACTCAAATCAAATTTCAAATCAAATGTATTTATATAGCCCTTCGTACATCAGCTGATATCTCAAAGTGCTGTACAGAAACCCAGCCTAAAACCCCAAACAGCAAGCAATGCAGGTGTAGAAGCACGGTGGCTGGGAAGAACTCCCTAGAAAGGCCAAAACCTAGGAAGAAACCTAGAGAGGAACCAGGCTATGTGGGGTGGCCAGTCCTCTTCTGGCTGTGCCGGGTGGAGATTATAACAGAACATGGCCAAGATGTTCAAATATTCATAAATGACCAGCATAAATGACCAGCAGTAACTGAACTAAATGACTATCGCCCCATAGCACTCACTGCTGTCATCACGAAGTGCTTTGGAGACTAGTCAAGGATCATGTCACCTCCACCCTACCTGATACCCTACCTGATACCCTACCTGACACCCTACCTGACACCCTACCTGATACCCTATAGACCCACTCCAATTTTCTTACCGCCCCAAGAGGTCCACAGACTGCCTATCCCATCTGGACAAGAGGAATACCTATGTAAGAATGCTGTTCATTGACTACAGCTCAGCATTTAACACCATAGTACCCTCCAAACTCGTCATTAAGCTTGAGACCCTGGGTCTCGACCCCACTCTGTGCAACTGGGTCCTGGTCTTTCTGACGGGCCGCCCCCAGGTGGTGAGGGTAGGTAACATCTTCACCCCGCTGATCCTCAACACTGGGGCCCCACAAGGGTGCGTTCTCAGCCCTCTCCTGTACTCCCTGTTCACCCACGACTGCGTGGCCACGCACGCCTCCAACTCAATCATCAAGTTTGCGGACGACACAACAGTGGTAGGCTTGATTACCAACAACGACGAGACGGCCTACAGGGAGGAGGTGAGGGCACTCGGAGTGTGGTGTCAGGAAAACAACCTCACACTCAATGTCAACAAAACAAAGGAAATTATTGTGGACTTCAGGAAACAGCAGAGGGAGCAGCCCCCCATCCACATCGACGGGACAGTAGTGTAGAAAGTGGAACATTTTAAGATCCTCTGCGTACACATCACGGACAAACTGAAATGGTCCACCCACACAGACAGTGTGGTGAAGAAGGTGCAACAGCGCCTCTTCAACCTAAGGAGGCTGAAGAAATTTGGCTTGTCACCTAAAACACTCACAAACTTTTACAGATGCACAATCGAGAGCATCCTGTCGGGCTGTATCACCGCCTGGTACGGCAACTGCTCCGCCCTCAACCGTAAGGCTCTCCAGAGGGTAGTGAGGTCTGCACAACGCATCACCGGGGGCAAACTACCTGCTCTCCAGGACACCTACACCACCCGTTGTTACTGGAAGGCCATAAAGATCATCAAGGACATCAACCACCCGAACCACTGCCTGTTCACCCCGCTATCATCCAGAAGGCGAGGTCAGTGCAGGTGCGTCAAAGCTGGGACCCGAGAGACTGAAAAACAGCTTCTATCTCAAGGCCATCAAACTGTTAAACAGCCACCACTAACATTGAGTGGCTGCTGCCAACATACAGACTCAAATCTCTGGCCACTTTAATACATTTCATAAATGGATGTAATAAAGGTTTCACTAATCACTTTAATAATGTCTACATATCCTACACATCTCATGTATACTGTATAATCTACTGCATCTTGCCTTTGCCGCATGGCCATCTCTCATCCATATATGTATGTACATTATCTTATTCATGCCTTTACATTCGGGTGTGTAAGGCAGTCGTTGTGAATTTGTTAGATATTACTGCACTGTCAGAACTAGAAGCACAAGCATTTCGCTACACTTGCATTAACATTTGCTGAACATGTGAATGTGACCAATAACATTTGATTTGAAGGCCTGTCTCTGAATAGTTGATGTTGAGATGTGTCCGTTACTTGAACTCTGTGAAGCATTTATTTGTGCTGCAATTTCTGAGGCTGGTCACTCTAATGAACTTGTCCTCTGCAGCAGAGGTAACTCTGGGTCTTCCTTTCCTTTGGCGGTCCTGATGAGAGACAGTTAACTCTAATGAACTTGTCCTCCTCTGCAGCAGAGGTAACTCTGGGTCTTCCTTTCCTTTGGCGGTCCTGATGAGAGACAGTTAACTCTAATGAACTTGTCCTCTGCAGCAGAGGTAACTCTGGGTCTTCCTTTCCTTTGGCGGTCCTGATGAGAGACAGTTAACTCTAATGAACTTGTCCTCTGCAGCAGAGGTAACTCTGGGTCTTCCTTTCCTTTGGCGGTCCTGATGAGAGACAGTTTCATCATAGTGCTTGACATGTTCCGTATTGACTGAACTTCATGTCTTAAAGTAATGATGGACTGTCGTTTCTCTTTGTTTATTTGAGCTGTTCTTGCCATAACATGGACTTGGTCTTTTACCAAATAGGCCTATATTCTGTATACCAGCCCTACCTGGTCACAACACAACTGATTGGCTCAAACGCATTAAGAAGGAAAGAAATTACACAAATTAACTTAAGGCACACCTGTTAATTAAAATGCATTCCAGGTGACTACCTCATGAAGCTGGTTGAGAGAATGCCAAAAGTGTGCAAAGCTGTCAAGGCAAAAGGTTGGATACTTTGAAGAATCTCATATTTGGATACTACATGTTTCCATATGTTATTTCATAGTTTTGATGTCTTCACTATTATTCTACAATGTAGAAAATAGTTACACAAAAAAAACTAGAATGAGTAGGTGTGTCCAAACTGAAATAGAAATTTGAGAGAGTTATATACACACTGCTGTAGAGAGAAGGAAGGGCCTGGGTCAGAGAGTAGGAAGGGCTTGGTTCAGAGAGTAGGAAGGGCTTGGTTCAGAGAGTAGGAAGGGCTTGGGTCAGAGAGTAGGAAGGGCTTGGGTCAGAGAGTAGGAAGGGCTTGGGTCAGAGAGTAGGAAGGGCTTGGTTCAGAGAGTAGGAAGGGCTTGGGTCAGAGAGTAGGAAGGGCTTGGTTCAGAGAGTAGGAAGGGCTTGGTTCAGAGAGTAGGAAGGGCTTGGTTCAGAGAGTAGGAAGGGCTTGGTTCAGAGAGTAGGAAGGGCTTGGGTCAGAGAGTAGGAAGGGCTTGGTTCAGAGAGTAGGAAGGGCTTGGTTCAGAGAGTAGGAAGGGCTTGGTTCAGAGATTAGGAAGGGCTTGGTTCAGAGAGTAGGAAGGGCTTGGGTCAGAGAGTAGGAAGGGCTTGGGTCAGAGAGTAGGAAGGGCTTGGGTCAGAGAGTAGGAAGGGCTTGGTTCAGAGAGTAGGAAGGGCTTGGTTCAGAGAGTAGGAAGGGCTTGGGTCAGAGAGTAGGAAGGGCTTGGTTCAGAGAGTAGGAAGGGCTTGGTTCAGAGATTAGGAAGGGCTTGGTTCAGAGATTAGGAAGGGCTTGGTTCAGAGATTAGGAAGGGCTTGGTTCAGAGATTAGGAAGGGCTTGGGTCAGAGAGTAGGAAGGGCTTGGGTCAGAGAGTAGGAAGGGCTTGGTTCAGAGAGTAGGAAGGGCTTGGTTCAGAGAGTAGGAAGGGCTTGGTTCAGAGAGTAGGAAGGGCTTGGTTCAGAGAGTAGGAAGGGCTTGGTTCAGAGAGTAGGAAGGGCTTGGGTCAGAGAGTAGGAAGGGCTTGGTTCAGAGAGTAGGAAGGGCTTGGTTCAGAGAGTAGGAAGGGCTTGGTTCAGAGAGTAGGAAGGGCTTGGTTCAGAGAGTAGGAAGGGCTTGGGTCAGAGAGTAGGAAGGGCTTGGGTCAGAGAGTAGGAAGGGCTTGGTTCAGAGAGTAGGAAGGGCTTGGGTCAGAGAGTAGGAAGGGCTTGGTTCAGAGAGTAGGAAGGGCTTGGTTCAGAGAGTAGGAAGGGCTTGGTTCAGAGAGTAGGAAGGGCTTGGTTCAGAGAGTAGGAAGGGCTTGGTTCAGAGAGTAGGAAGGGCTTGGTTCAGAGAGTAGGAAGGGCTTGGTTCAGAGAGTAGGAAGGGCTTGGTTCAGAGAGTAGAAAGGGCTTGGTTCAGTGATTAACTGGAACATAAATTGAGAGGAGAACCAAATGTTTGAAATGTGAACCAACTTTTCTCACTGTGGTGGGATCCCGCTATTAAAATGTTTTACATGATAAAAAATACTGACTGAACCGTGTGATTTGTTATTACGCTTCTGGTTCCACCTAGTGGTCATGTGATGTAGTTGCAGTGTTCAGCTCTGATGACCAGGGCCCTGTTCAAACCTAGTGGACGACATCGGGTCCCATTTGGGACATTATCATGGTCACACTGGGCTAAGACATAATGAGCAGCACAATGAAAAAAATACTAAAAATAAATCTCTCCACAACCAGTTTTAAAACTCCCATGTCATCATCTTTATTACGTTTTTAAATCAGACTGAATTGATGTGATCAGGGATGTAAAGACTAAAAGACAGGAGAATAAATCAGACTGAATTGATGTGATCAGGGATGTAAAGACTAAAAGACAGGAGAATAAATCAGACTGAATTGATGTGATCAGGGATGTAAAGACTAAAAGACAGGAGAATAAATCAGACTGAATTGATGTGATCAGGGATGTAAAGACTAAAAGACAGGAGAATAAATCAGACTGAATTGATGTGATCAGGGATGTAAAGACTAAAAGACAGGAGAATAAATCAGCAGCCAAACAAACCTATAGTATAATAAACACACAACACAGAGGAGAAAACCATCGATCGCTCCATTGTGAAACTCATCAGAAACTCTCGATCCCAGAGGAGGAAATACTGTAGCCCTTTTCTGGCCTAATGAAAGATGTTTGTTCTGACATTCTGGAGAGAAGTGGACCTGTTTTGGGTGATTATCTCAATGTGTTCAGGTCTTTATTTCCTTTTGTCTTCTTTTCTAAAAAGCATCACATTATTTACACATACAGTATATTACAACACTTCCACTCCTATTCTCTCAGTAGCTCAGTGTGGTGAAGCAGTGCTCTTGATGCCCTCCCCCGTGTGTCTGATTGGTTACTGCATGTTAATTAGCCTCGTCTGATTGGCTTAAAGTGTGTTCCTGGCGTGTGCTGATTGGTGATACTGAGGGAAGGAGGGCGGGGCATGTGAAAGGGGGACAGTAATGGAGTGTTTCATTGGCTGACGGTGGGTGGATGTAACTGTAGAGGACTAGAAGCATGGTTTGGGAGGGGAAGGAAGGGTCTTTAATGGGGTCATATTAACAGAAGGCAGAGCCCTATGCTGTAATCTGTAGGCAGTGTGCAGAGCTAAATTGCAGGTAGACTAAGTTTGCATTAAGTTGGAAAAGCACCGGACAGATGTTTTTATTAAACTCAGTCCATTTTCACCTGCGATGGTGTGCAAGTTGTACAACAACAAAGCCTTGTGCTACTGAATTACACCTTATAGGGTTTATTCCACAATGGACTGGGTCAGTTGACCTTAACCTCTTCTGGATTACTGCCAGTTATTCCACTTATGGATCCAGTTTGATCACCGTGATCTCTGACGAAGGCCGTGAGGCCGATACATGAGCTCATTACACTAAAACATACTGTCAAGAGCCGTGTGAAATATTGGATTTTTGTTTTCGAGACATCACTGAATTTTCCTACGCACCTGCAACCTCAGATGTGAGAGTGCTGCTCCTACATTCAATCACGCTGAGGGCAGAATGACTGAGGGTTGGTCAGGAGAAGGGTTGGCCACTCGGCCAGCTCCTGGGTACTTCCCAAATGGCACCCTATTCCCTAAATAGTGCACTAGTTTTGACCAGAACCCATAGGGGTCATATAGGGAATAGAGTGCTATTTGGGACTCAGTCCTTGCTTAGGTTAAGGCCCTGTGGGTTATGGTGGACTGTAGTGGACGGGGTGAAGTCTCCCCTTGCTACAGATCTAGGATCAACTTCCACTCCCCCTAATCCTAACCTTAACCATCTGTGGGGGAAATGTCAAACTGACCCAAGATCAGTGTCTCGGGGCAACTCCCCCCTGCTCCAGTGAGGACGGGGCTGAAGGGGACTGCAGCGGTCACAAGGCCCCCCAGCAGAGGGCAGGAGTGGGAGCGGATGTCGTTGTGTTTGTGGAAGGCCTCGTCCAGGTCCAGAGCCAGGCCGTTGATCGTCACCTCCATGCAGCCGCGGTAGAACGACGACACCAGGGTCGACACCAGGGGCACGTCTGGTACAGGGGTTAGAGGTCACAGGTCAGAACGGAAATTAATGACACCAGGAGAAGTGGTTAATGGTCATGGTGAAACTGTGTGTGTGTGTGTGTGTGTGTGTGTGTGTGTGTGTGTGTGTGTGTGTGTGTGTGTGTGTTGTTTGTCTAGAGTACAGTAGTAATGAGTATGTGTTACATGTGCCTATACCCGTCTACCTCACCGGGGAGCCCTCCTATACCCGTCTACCTCACCGGGGAGCCCTCCTATACCAGTCTACCTCACCGGGGAGCCCTCCTATACCAGTCTACCTCACCGGGGAGCCCTCCTATACCAGTCTAACTCACCGGGGAGCCCTCCCATACCAGTCTAACTCACCGGGGAGCCCTCCTATACCCGTCTAACTCACCGGGGAGCCCTCCTATACCAGTCTAACTCACCGGGGAGCCCTCCCATACCAGTCTACCTCACCGGGGAGCCCTCCCATACCCGTCTAACTCACCGGGGAGCCCTCCCATACCCGTCTAACTCACCGGGGAGCCCTCCTATACCAGTCTAACTCACCGGGGAGCCCTCCCATACCAGTCTACCTCACCGGGGAGCCCTCCTATACCCGTCTAACTCACCGGGGAGCCCTCCTATACCAGTCTACCTCACCGGGGAGCCCTCCTATACCAGTCTACCTCACCGGGGAGCCCTCCTATACCCGTCTAACTCACCGGGGAGCCCTCCCATACCAGTCTACCTCACCGGGGAGCCCTCCTATACCAGTCTACCTCACCGGGGAGCCCTCCTATACCAGTCTACCTCACCGGGGAGCCCTCCTATACCAGTCTACCTCACCGGGGAGCCCTCCTATACCAGTCTACCTCACCGGGGAGCCCTCCCATACCAGTCTACCTCACCGGGGAGCCCTCCTATACCAGTCTACCTCACCGGGGAGCCCTCCTATACCAGTCTACCTCACCGGGGAGCCCTCCTATACCCGTCTAACTCACCGGGGAGCCCTCCTATACCAGTCTACCTCACCGGGGAGCCCTCCCATACCAGTCTACCTCACCGGGGAGCCCTCCTATACCAGTCTACCTCACCGGGGAGCCCTCCTATACCCGTCTAACTCACCGGGGAGCCCTCCCATACCCGTCTAACTCACCGGGGAGCCCTCCCATACCAGTATAACTCACCGGGGAGCCCTCCTATAAAGGTGGTTGAAGGCAGGCTGAGGTCAACCGTCTCCTGTCCAGGTGTGGTGTGACTCTGTCCAGGCTGACCGTCCACCTCTAGTATGGTCAGGTTCCCACTGACCGTCACATTGACCTCATGAACCTCTGCATCACACAGGAAGGCCGGGGCGCTGGCCACGATCACATCACCCACAGAGACCAGGACATACTGGGGGGGGATAGACAGTCAGACAGACATCACACTCGAGACAAACAAAACATGAATTCAGACAGCCAGACAGAGGTCAGACAGACAGAGAGAGGTCAGAGTCAGACAGACAGAGAGAGAGAGGTCAGAGTCGGACAGAGAGAGGTCAGAGAGAGGTCAGAGTCAGGCAGACAGACAGAGAGAGGTCAGAGTCAGGCAGACAGACAGAGAGAGGTCAGAGTCAGGCAGACAGACAGAGAGAGGTCAGAGTCAGGCAGACAGACAGAGAGAGGTCAGAGTCAGGCAGACAGACAGAGAGAGGTCAGAGTCAGGCAGACAGACAGAGAGAGGTCAGAGTCTGACAGACAGACAGACAGACAGACAGAGAGAGGTCAGACAGACAGAGAGAGGTCAGAGTCAGACAGAGACAGACAGACAGAGAGGTCAGAGTCAGAGACAGACAGAGAGAGAGAGGTCAGAGGTCAGAGTCAGACAGAGAGGTCAGAGTCAGACAGAGAGGTCAGAGACAGACAGAGAGTCAGAGACAGACAGAGAGGTCAGAGTCAGACAGACAGAGAGAGGTCAGAGTCAGACAGACAGAGAGAGGTCAGAGTCAGACAGACAGAGAGAGGTCAGAGTCAGACAGACAGAGAGAGGTCAGAGTCAGACAGACAGAGAGAGGTCAGAGTCAGACAGACAGAGAGAGGTCAGAGTCAGACAGACAGAGAGAGGTCAGAGTCAGACAGACAGAGAGAGGTCAGAGTCAGACAGACAGAGAGAGGTCAGAGTCAGGCAGCCAGAGAGAGGTCAGAGTCAGGCAGCCAGAGAGAGGTCAGAGTCAGACAGCCAGAGAGAGGTCAGAGTCAGACAGACAGAGAGAGGTCAGAGTCAGACAGACAGAGAGAGGTCAGAGTCAGACAGACAGAGAGAGGTCAGAGTCAGACAGACAGAGAGAGGTCAGAGTCAGACAGACAGAGAGAGGTCAGAGTCAGACAGACAGAGAGAGGTCAGAGTCAGGCAGCCAGAGAGAGGTCAGAGTCAGGCAGCCAGAGAGAGGTCAGAGTCAGGCAGCCAGAGAGAGGTCAGAGTCAGACAGACAGAGAGAGGTCAGAGTCAGACAGACAGAGAGAGGTCAGAGTCAGACAGACAGAGAGAGGTCAGAGTCAGACAGACAGAGAGTCAGGCAGCCAGAGAGAGGTCAGAGTCAGACAGACAGAGAGAGGTCAGAGTCAGACAGACAGAGAGAGGTCAGAGTCAGACAGACAGAGGTCAGAGTCAGACAGCCAGAGAGAGGTCAGAGTCAGACAGACAGAGAGAGGTCAGAGTCAGACAGCCAGAGAGAGGTCAGAGTCAGGCAGCCAGAGAGAGGTCAGAGTCAGGCAGCCAGAGAGAGGTCAGAGTCAGGCAGCCAGAGAGAGGTCAGAGTCAGGCAGCCAGAGAGAGGTCAGAGTCAGGCAGCCAGAGAGAGGTCAGAGTCAGGCAGCCAGAGAGAGGTCAGAGTCAGGCAGCCAGAGAGAGGTCAGAGTCAGGCAGCCAGAGAGAGGTCAGAGTCAGACAGCGAGTCAGGCAGCCATGCATGCAGGGCAGAATTAGACCAATATCCATTAATAAAAACTTTTAAAAACAATTCAGTTTTAGAAACATACAGTGACATATCATTACCGAGCCCTGCAATACCAGGAGCTGACCAAAGAAGAGAGTCCCCTCATCCAGCTGGTCCTGAGTTCACCTACCTGTTCTACTAACACACTGATGCCTCAGTCCCCTCATCCAGCTGGTCCTGAGTTCACCTACCTGTTCTACTAACACACTGATGCCTCAGTCCCCTCATCCAGCTGGTCCTGAGTTCACAAACCTGTTCTACTAACATACTGAAGCCTCAGTCCCCTCATCTAGCTGGTCCTGAGTTCACGAACCTGTTCCACTAACACACTGAAGCCTCAGTCCCCTCATCCAGCTGGTCCTGAGTTCACACAACTGTTCTACTAACACACTGAAGCCTCAGTCCCCTCATCTAGCTGGTCCTGAGTTCACGAACCTGTTCCACTAACACACTGAAGCCTCAGTCCCCTCATCCAGCTGGTCCTGAGTTCACGAACCTGTTCTACTAACACACTGAAGCCTCAGTCCCCTCATCCAGCTGGTCCTGAGTTCACCTACCTGTTCTACTAACACACTGAAGCCTCAGTCCCCTCATCCAGCTGGTCCTGAGTTCACAAACCTGTTCTACTAACACACTGAAGCCTCAGTCCCCTCATCCAGCTGGTCCTGAGTTCACAAACCTGTTCTACTAACATACTGAAGCCTCAGTCCCCTCATCCAGCTGGTCCTGAGTTCACAAACCTGTTCTACTAACATACTGAAGCCTCAGTCCCCTCATCTAGCTGGTCCTGAGTTCACAAACCTGTTCTACTAACATACTGAAGCCTCAGTCCCCTCATCCAGCTGGTCCTGAGTTCACCTAACTGTTCTACTAACACACTGAAGCCTCAGTCCCCTCATCCAGCTGGTCCTGAGTTCACAAACCTGTTCTACTAACACACTGAAGCCTCAGTCCCCTCATCCAGCTGGTCCTGAGTTCACAAACCTGTTCTACTAACATACTGAAGCCTCAGTCCCCTCATCTAGCTGGTCCTGAGTTCACAAACCTGTTCTACTAACATACTGAAGCCTCAGTCCCCTCATCCAGCTGGTCCTGAGTTCACAAACCTGTTCTACTAACATACTGAAGCCTCAGTCCCCTCATCTAGCTGGTCCTGAGTTCACAAACCTGTTCTACTAACATACTGAAGCCTCAGTCCCCTCATCTAGCTGGTCCTGAGTTCACAAACCTGTTCTACTAACATACTGAAGCCTCAGTCCCCTCATCCAGCTGGTCCTGAGTTCACAAACCTGTTCTACTAACATACTGAAGCCTCAGTCCCCTCATCCAGCTGGTCCTGAGTTCACAAACCTGTTCTACTAACATACTGAAGCCTCAGTCCCCTCATCCAGCTGGTCCTGAGTTCACAAACCTGTTCTACTAACATACTGAAGCCTCAGTCCCCTCATCCAGCTGGTCCTGAGTTCACAAACCTGTTCTACTAACATACTGAAGCCTCAGTCCCCTCATCTAGCTGGTCCTGAGTTCACAAACCTGTTCTACTAACACACTGAAGCCTCCGGACCAGAACATTCAATCAATCAGAATAAACCAAATTACAACACAGTCAAAACAAAACTATATTGCTTATTGGGAAACACAAGTACAAACACAAATCACAATGCAGTGCTATCTGGCCCTAAACGACACAACAGCAGAACCTGAGACGGACCTGCATATCCTGACAAAATGTAAAAAATATATATGTATAATATATATATAATATGTCCTCCATTGTTATTATCGTTCAATGGTTATTTTGACCCTTGATTATTGTTGTTACTGTTGTCCCGGACAATATTGATTATTATTATTTGAATTATGTTAATATTGTAAATCTCCAAAGTAAGCTTTCTCAATATCTACATTGTTACATCATGCCAATAAAGCAAATAGAGTCAGACAGACCGACAGCGTCGGGCCAAGTAAACTCTCACCTCCCGCCACTCCTGGTTGTCTCTGTGGTAGTCGGAGAGAGAGATGGAGAGAGGGACGCTGTCCTGATAAACCAGGGCCAATAGAACCCCAACAGTGGAGGCTGGTCTCAGAGTCAGCTGGATACTCAGAGACTGGGACTCTGCTGGGGAGAGATGAGAGTCAGCTGGATACTCAGAGACTGGGACTCTGCTGGGGGGAGAGATGAGAGTCAGCTGGATACTCAGAGACTGGGACTCTGCTGGGGAGAGATGAGAGTCAGCTGGATACTCAGAGACTGGGACTCTGCTGGGGAGAGATGAGAGTCAGCTGGATACTCAGAGACTGGGACTCTGCTGGGGAGAGATGAGAGTCAGCTGGATACTCAGAGACTGGGACTCTGCTGGGGAGAGTTCAGATGAGAGTCAGCTGGATACTCAGAGACTGGGACTCTGCTGGGGAGAGATGAGAGTCAGCTGGATACTCAGAGACTGGGACTCTGCTGGGGGAGATGAGAGTCAGCTGGATACTCAGAGACTGGGACTCTGCTGGGGAGAGAGATGAGTCAGCTGGATACTCAGAGACTGGGACTCTGCTGGGGAGAGAGATGAGAGTCAGCTGGATACTCAGAGACTGGGACTCTGCTGGGGAGAGAGATGAGAGTCAGCTGGATACTCAGAGACTGGGACTCTGCTGGGGAGAGATGAGAGTCAGCTGGATACTCAGAGACTGGGACTCTGCTGGGGAGAGATGAGAGTCAGCTGGATACTCAGAGACTGGGACTCTGCTGGGGAGAGATGAGAGTCAGCTGGATACTCAGAGACTGGGACTCTGCTGGGGAGAGATGAGAGTCAGCTGGATACTCAGAGACTGGGACTCTGCTGGGGGGAGATGAGAGTCAGCTGGATACTCAGAGACTGGGACTCTGCTGGGGAGAGAGATGAGAGTCAGCTGGATACTCAGAGACTGGGACTCTGGTCTGGGGACCTGTTCTAGAGATGAGAGTCAGCTGGATACTCAGAGACTGGGACTCTGCTGGGGAGAGAGATGAGTCAGCTGGATACTCAGAGACTGGGACTCTGCTGGGGAGAGAGATGAGTCAGCTGGATACTCAGAGACTGGGACTCTGCTGGGGAGAGAGATCAGCTGGATACTCAGAGACTGGGACTCTGCTGGGGGAGAGAGATGAGTCAGCTGGATACTCAGAGACTGGGACTCTGCTGGGGAGAGAGATGAGTCAGCTGGATACTCAGAGACTGGGACTCTGCTGGGGGGAGAAGATGAGAGTCAGCTGGATACTCAGAGACTGGGACTCTGCTGGGGAGAGAGATGAGTCAGCTGGATACTCAGAGACTGGGACTCTGCTGGGGAGAGAGATGAGTCAGCTGGATACTCAGAGACTGGGACTCTGCTGGGGGGAGAGAGATGAGAGTCAGCTGGATACTCAGAGACTGGGACTCTGCTGGGGAGAGAGATGAGTCAGCTGGATACTCAGAGACTGGGACTCTGCTGGGGGAGAGAGATGAGAGTCAGCTGGATACTCAGAGACTGGGACTCTGCTGGGGAGAGAGATGAGTCAGCTGGATACTCAGAGACTGGGACTCTGCTGGGGAGAGAGATGAGTCAGCTGGATACTCAGAGACTGGGACTCTGCTGGGGGAGAGAGATGAGTCAGCTGGATACTCAGAGACTGGGACTCTGCTGGGGAGAGAGATGAGAGTCAGCTGGATACTCAGAGACTGGGACTCTGCTGGGGGGAGAGATGAGAGTCAGCTGGATACTCAGAGACTGGGACTCTGCTGGGGGGAGAGAGATGAGAGTCAGCTGGATACTCAGAGACTGGGACTCTGCTGGGGAGAGAGATGAGTCAGCTGGATACTCAGAGACTGGGACTCTGCTGGGGGGAGAGATGAGAGTCAGCTGGATACTCAGAGACTGGGACTCTGCTGGGGAGAGATGAGAGTCAGTTGGATACTCAGAGACTGGGACTCTGCTGGGGGAGAGAGATGAGAGTCAGCTGGATACTCAGAGACTGGGACTCTGCTGGGGAGAGATGAGAGTCAGCTGGATACTCAGAGACTGGGACTCTGCTGGGGAGAGAGATGAGAGTCAGCTGGATACTCAGAGACTGGGACTCTGCTGGGGAGAGAGATGAGAGTCAGCTGGATACTCAGAGACTGGGACTCTGCTGGGGAGAGAGATGAGAGTCAGCTGGATACTCAGAGACTGGGACTCTGCTGGGGAGAGAGATGAGAGTCAGCTGGATACTCAGAGACTGGGACTCTGCTGGGGAGAGAGATGAGAGTCAGCTGGATACTCAGAGACTGGGACTCTGCTGGGGGAGAGAGATGAGAGTCAGCTGGATACTCAGAGACTGGGACTCTGCTGGGGAGAGATGAGAGTCAGCTGGATACTCAGAGACTGGGACTCTGCTGGGGAGAGAGATGAGAGTCAGCTGGATACTCAGAGACTGGGACTCTGCTGGGGAGAGAGATGAGAGTCAGCTGGATACTCAGAGACTGGGACTCTGCTGGGGAGAGAGATGAGAGTCAGCTGGATACTCAGAGACTGGGACTCTGCTGGGGAGAGATGAGAGTCAGCTGGATACTCAGAGACTGGGACTCTGCTGGGGAGAGAGATGAGAGTCAGCTGGATACTCAGAGACTGGGACTCTGCTGGGGAGAGATGAGAGTCAGCTGGATACTCAGAGACTGGGACTCTGCTGGGGGAGAGAGATGAGAGTCAGCTGGATACTCAGAGACTGGGACTCTGCTGGGGGAGAGAGATGAGAGTCAGCTGGATACTCAGAGACTGGGACTCTGCTGGGGAGAGATGAGAGTCAGCTGGATACTCAGAGACTGGGACTCTGCTGGGGAGAGAGATGAGAGTCAGCTGGATACTCAGAGACTGGGACTCTGCTGGGGAGAGAGATGAGAGTCAGCTGGATACTCAGAGACTGGGACTCTGCTGGGGAGATGAGAGTCAGCTGGATACTCAGAGACTGGGACTCTGCTGGGGAGAGAGATGAGAGTCAGCTGGATACTCAGAGACTGGGACTCTGCTGGGGAGAGATGAGAGTCAGCTGGATACTCAGAGACTGGGACTCTGCTGGGGGGAGAGATGAGAGTCAGCTGGATACTCAGAGACTGGGACTCTGCTGGGGAGAGAGATGAGTCAGCTGGATACTCAGAGACTGGGACTCTGCTGGGGAGAGAGAGATGAGTCAGCTGGATACTCAGAGACTGGGACTCTGCTGGGGGGAGAGAGATGAGAGTCAGCTGGATACTCAGAGACTGGGACTCTGCCGGGGGAGAGATGAGAGTCAGCTGGATACTCAGAGACTGGGACTCTGCTGGGGAGAGAGATGAGTCAGCTGGATACTCAGAGACTGGGACTCTGCTGGGGAGAGAGAGATGAGTCAGCTGGATACTCAGAGACTGGGACTCTGCTGGGGAGAGAGAGATGAGTCAGCTGGATACTCAGAGACTGGGACTCTGCTGGGGGGAGAGAGATGAGAGTCAGCTGGATACTCAGAGACTGGGACTCTGCTGGGGAGAGAGATGAGTCAGCTGGATACTCAGAGACTGGGACTCTGCTGGGGAGAGAGATGAGAGTCAGCTGGATACTCAGAGACTGGGACTCTGCTGGGGAGAGAGATGAGAGTCAGCTGGATACTCAGAGACTGGGACTCTGCTGGGGGGAGAGATGAGAGTCAGCTGGATACTCAGAGACTGGGACTCTGCTGGGGAGAGATGAGAGTCAGCTGGATACTCAGAGACTGGGACTCTGCTGGGGGGAGAGAGATGAGAGTCAGCTGGATACTCAGAGACTGGGACTCTGCTGGGGAGAGATGAGAGTCAGCTGGATACTCAGAGACTGGGACTCTGCTGGGGAGAGAGATGAGAGTCAGCTGGATACTCAGAGACTGGGACTCTGCTGGGGAGAGAGATGAGAGTCAGCTGGATACTCAGAGACTGGGACTCTGCTGGGGAGAGAGATGAGAGTCAGCTGGATACTCAGAGACTGGGACTCTGCTGGGGAGAGAGATGAGAGTCAGCTGGATACTCAGAGACTGGGACTCTGCTGGGGAGAGAGATGAGAGTCAGCTGGATACTCAGAGACTGGGACTCTGCTGGGGGAGAGAGATGAGAGTCAGCTGGATACTCAGAGACTGGGACTCTGCTGGGGAGAGATGAGAGTCAGCTGGATACTCAGAGACTGGGACTCTGCTGGGGAGAGAGATGAGAGTCAGCTGGATACTCAGAGACTGGGACTCTGCTGGGGAGAGAGATGAGAGTCAGCTGGATACTCAGAGACTGGGACTCTGCTGGGGGAGAGATGAGAGTCAGCTGATACTCAGAGACTGGGACTCTGCTGGGGAGAGATGAGAGTCAGCTGGATACTCAGAGACTGGGACTCTGCTGGGGAGAGAGATGAGAGTCAGCTGGATACTCAGAGACTGGGACTCTGCTGGGGAGAGATGAGAGTCAGCTGGATACTCAGAGACTGGGACTCTGCTGGGGGAGAGAGATGAGAGTCAGCTGGATACTCAGAGACTGGGACTCTGCTGGGGAGAGAGATGAGAGTCAGCTGGATACTCAGAGACTGGGACTCTGCTGGGGAGAGAGATGAGAGTCAGCTGGATACTCAGAGACTGGGACTCTGCTGGGGAGAGAGATGAGAGTCAGCTGGATACTCAGAGACTGGGACTCTGCTGGGGGAGAGAGATGAGAGTCAGCTGGATACTCAGAGACTGGGACTCTGCTGGGGAGAGAGATGAGAGTCAGCTGGATACTCAGAGACTGGGACTCTGCTGGGGAGAGATGAGAGTCAGCTGGATACTCAGAGACTGGGACTCTGCTGGGGAGAGAGATGAGTCAGCTGGATACTCAGAGACTGGGACTCTGCTGGGGGGAGAGATGAGTCAGCTGGATACTCAGAGACTGGGACTCTGCTGGGGGGAGATGAGAGTCAGCTGGATACTCAGAGACTGGGACTCTGCTGGGGGAGAGATGAGAGTCAGCTGGATACTCAGAGACTGGGACTCTGCTGGGGAGAGATGAGAGTCAGCTGGATACTCAGAGACTGGGACTCTGCTGGGGGGAGAGATGAGAGTCAGCTGGATACTCAGAGACTGGGACTCTGCTGGGGAGAGAGATGAGAGTCAGTTGGATACTCAGAGACTGGGACTCTGCTGGGGAGAGAGATGAGTCAGCTGGATACTCAGAGACTGGGACTCTGCTGGGGGGAGAGATGAGAGTCAGCTGGATACTCAGAGACTGGGACTCTGCTGGGGAGAGAGATGAGAGTCAGCTGGATACTCAGAGACTGGGACTCTGCTGGGGAGAGAGATGAGAGTCAGCTGGATACTCAGAGACTGGGACTCTGCTGGGGAGAGAGATGAGAGTCAGCTGGATACTCAGAGACTGGGACTCTGCTGGGGAGAGATGAGAGTCAGCTGGATACTCAGAGACTGGGACTCTGCTGGGGAGAGAGATGAGAGTCAGCTGGATACTCAGAGACTGGGACTCTGCTGGGGAGAGAGATGAGAGTCAGCTGGATACTCAGAGACTGGGACTCTGCTGGGGAGAGAGATGAGAGTCAGCTGGATACTCAGAGACTGGGACTCTGCTGGGGAGAGATGAGAGTCAGCTGGATACTCAGAGACTGGGACTCTGCTGGGGAGAGATGAGAGTCAGCTGGATACTCAGAGACTGGGACTCTGCTGGGGAGAGATGAGAGTCAGCTGGATACTCAGAGACTGGGACTCTGCTGGGGAGAGAGATGAGAGTCAGCTGGATACTCAGAGACTGGGACTCTGCTGGGGAGAGAGATGAGAGTCAGCTGGATACTCAGAGACTGGGACTCTGCTGGGGGGAGAGAGATGAGAGTCAGCTGGATACTCAGAGACTGGGACTCTGCTGGGGAGAGAGATGAGAGTCAGCTGGATACTCAGAGACTGGGACTCTGCTGGGGAGAGAGATGAGAGTCAGCTGGATACTCAGAGACTGGGACTCTGCTGGGGAGAGAGATGAGAGTCAGCTGGATACTCAGAGACTGGGACTCTGCTGGGGAGAGATGAGAGTCAGCTGGATACTCAGAGACTGGGACTCTGCTGGGGAGAGATGAGAGTCAGCTGGATACTCAGAGACTGGGACTCTGCTGGGGAGAGAGATGAGAGTCAGCTGGATACTCAGAGACTGGGACTCTGCTGGGGAGAGAGATGAGAGTCAGCTGGATACTCAGAGACTGGGACTCTGCTGGGGAGAGATGAGAGTCAGCTGGATACTCAGAGACTGGGACTCTGCTGGGGAGAGATGAGAGTCAGCTGGATACTCAGAGACTGGGACTCTGCTGGGGAGAGATGAGAGTCAGCTGGATACTCAGAGACTGGGACTCTGCTGGGGAGAGATGAGAGTCAGCTGGATACTCAGAGACTGGGACTCTGCTGGGGAGAGATGAGAGTCAGCTGGATACTCAGAGACTGGGACTCTGCTGGGGAGAGAGATGAGAGTCAGCTGGATACTCAGAGACTGGGACTCTGCTGGGGAGAGATGAGAGTCAGCTGGATACTCAGAGACTGGGACTCTGCTGGGGAGAGAGATGAGAGTCAGCTGGATACTCAGAGACTGGGACTCTGCTGGGGAGAGATGAGAGTCAGCTGGATACTCAGAGACTGGGACTCTGCTGGGGAGAGATGAGAGTCAGCTGGATACTCAGAGACTGGGACTCTGCTGGGGAGAGAGATGAGAGTCAGCTGGATACTCAGAGACTGGGACTCTGCTGGGGAGAGAGAGGTGAGAGTCAGCTGGATACTCAGAGACTGGGACTCTGCTGGGGGAGAGATGAGAGTCAGCTGGATACTCAGAGACTGGGACTCTGCTGGGGAGAGAGATGAGAGTCAGCTGGATACTCAGAGACTGGGACTCTGCTGGGGAGAGATGAGAGTCAGCTGGATACTCAGAGACTGGGACTCTGCTGGGGAGAGAGATGAGAGTCAGCTGGATACTCAGAGACTGGGACTCTGCTGGGGAGAGATGAGAGTCAGCTGGATACTCAGAGACTGGGACTCTGCTGGGGAGAGATGAGAGTCAGCTGGATACTCAGAGACTGGGACTCTGCTGGGGAGAGATGAGAGTCAGCTGGATACTCAGAGACTGGGACTCTGCTGGGGAGAGAGATGAGAGTCAGCTGGATACTCAGAGACTGGGACTCTGCTGGGGGGAGAGATGAGAGTCAGCTGGATACTCAGAGACTGGGACTCTGCTGGGGAGAGATGAGAGTCAGCTGGATACTCAGAGACTGGGACTCTGCTGGGGAGAGATGAGAGTCAGCTGGATACTCAGAGACTGGGACTCTGCTGGGGAGAGAGATGAGAGTCAGCTGGATACTCAGAGACTGGGACTCTGCTGGGGAGAGATGAGAGTCAGCTGGATACTCAGAGACTGGGACTCTGCTGGGGAGAGATGAGAGTCAGCTGGATACTCAGAGACTGGGACTCTGCTGGGGAGATGAGATGAGAGTCAGCTGGATACTCAGAGACTGGGACTCTGCTGGGGGGAGAGATGAGAGTCAGCTGGATACTCAGAGACTGGGACTCTGCTGGGGAGAGATGAGAGTCAGCTGGATACTCAGAGACTGGGACTCTGCTGGGGAGAGATGAGAGTCAGCTGGATACTCAGAGACTGGGACTCTGCTGGGGGAGAGATGTGGTTATACACACACAGGTCAATGTGTAAACGATACATACAAATCAGAAGATGCATAGAGACACACACACACACACACACACACACACACACACACACACACACACACACACACACACACACACACACACACACACACACACACACACACACACACACACACACACACACACACACACACACCAGACCCACCGTATGTGATGTTGAACAGAGCGAAGCCTGTCCCAGGGTAATAGGTTCCGGGCTGTTCTGTACTGAAACACTGCATGTTGTCATTCGACCTGATGGTCTCCTGAATGGACGTATCCTCTCCTGTTAACCAGCGCCACTCACGCATACAGCCATCAAACCTCGGGTTCACCTGGAGAACACACACATCTCCCCATAAGAGATTCTAGAGAGAACAGACCCCACCCCCTCTAACACACATTAGACAGAGAACACGCACACATCTCCCCATAACAGAGATTCTAGAGAGAACAGACCCCACCCCCTCTAACACACATTAGACAGAGAACACGCACATCTCCCCATAAGAGATTCTAGAGAGAACAGACCCCACCCCCTCTAACACACATTAGACAGAGAACACGCACACATCTCCCCATAACAGAGATTCTAGAGAGAACAGACCCCACCCCCTCTAACCTGGTTGATGAGACTGTCCTCTTTGAAAGGGACGCCCCCTACAGTCAGGTTGAGTTCATGCATGCCTTTCTTCAGGGTGAACAGATCTCCATTCACAGCTATCTTCATCACTGCCTCCCTGTCAATCTTTATCACCAGACTCCGCCCCTGCTCCTCCACTGAGATCTACAGACCAATCAGAAAAGACAGGAGCTCAAATTGTAAAAAAAAAAAAAAAAAAAAACATTTGACACGTTCTTATCCTACAGTGTCTCAGTCCTGAATGATATCCTATTTCCTATACAGCACACATTCTGACCAGGTCCCTAGTAACACCTCCTCCAACAAGTAGTGCACTACATAGGGAATAGGGGGCCATTTGGGATGCACAACTGAGTCAATGACCCCTCAGGAGAGGAGATGCCACTTTAGACTATAAGTTACCCCCCCCCACCTTGTAAACCCCAGAATAACCTCTGACCTTTCTCCACTGTCCGTCGTTGACGGCAGGCCCACTGCTGGTGACCCGGCTGACCGCCCCGTACCTCAGCTGCAGCTCCAGTTTCCCATGATGCATTGCAAGAACAATCCAGGAACTGTTCAGGTGACCACCAGCGAAGAAGATGACCCCCTCTGGGTCAAAGGTACGGAGGTCAAACTCAGCTGAGAAGCTAGAGGAGGGTGAGACAAAGACAGGATGTAATATAGTTCTACAATGGTACAAGACTATGGTTGGAACTATGAACCCTTACAATGCTTATGCCTTGCTGGCATCTTTCCAGGTCTCTTGGAAAAGAGGGTGAAACCTCAGGAGACTGGTAAGGTTAAAAGGTTAGAGGTTAAAGGTAAGGCCTACCCAGTCTGGACTCTCCTGCGGTAAGGTTAAAAGGTTAGAGGTTAAAGGTAAGGCCTACCCAGTCTGGACTCTCCTGCGGAAGCGTAGCCTGACCACTGGGACTCCGCTGAACATTCGGCCCAGGTAGAGAGAACGGGAGTTCCTCTTCATGGTGAGAGAGACGCATGTAGTGATCTCCTGGTGGGGGAGAGAGGGGGGAGGGGGAGGAGAGAGAGGAGAGAGAGGGAGAGAGAGGGGGGGAGGAGAGAGGGGAGGAGAGAGAGGGGGAAGGAGAGAGAGGTGGGGAAGGAGAGAGAGGTGGAGGAGAGAGAGAGGGTGGGGGAGAGAGAGAGGGTGGGGGAGAGAGAGAGGTGGGGGGGGGAGGAGAGGTGGGGGAGAGAGGGTGGGGGGGAGAGAGAGGTGGGGGGAGAGAGAGGGGGGAGGAGAGAGAGGGGTGGGGGAGAGAGGTGGGGAGGAGAGAGAGGTGGGGGGGGAGGGGAGGGGAGGAGAGAGGAGGGGGGAGAGAGAGAGGGGGGAGAGAGAGGTGGGGGAGGAGAGAGAGGGGAGAGAGGGGGGAGGGAGAGAGGTGGGGAGAGAGGGGGGAGGGAGAGGTGGGGGAGAGAGAGAGAGGTGGGGGAAAGAGAGGGGGGGAGGGGGAGGAGAGAGGGGGAGAAGGGGAGGAGAGAGAGGTGGGGGAGAGAGAGGGGGAGGAGAGAGAGGGGGAGGAGAGAGAGGGGGAGGATATAACCAGTGTCGGCAAAAAAAACAATTAAATTGTTACAAGCAGCACAGTTACAGTCACCAACGCTCTGGATAACATGACAACAGCCTAACCAGCTCTGCTACGATGAGTAACATGCTCAGAGTGAGGTGTTCTCCCATTTGTGTCTGGAAGTAGACTGAACATCCACAGGACGGTAGATCTCCAGGAAGAGGGTTGGGAGCCCTGGTCTAGAGTACAGTGCTGCTTGTCGATAATGAACCTTTGACTGAATCCCGGACTAACAGATAGGGGGTGTTTTCTACGGGTCTTGATAATGGACTTTTTACCTGACAGCTCCTGAGGTCGTGGCTCAACTTCTTGCCCTGCCGACCGTCACAGAAACACCGGAAACTACCGGGTGTGTTCACACACTCCTCACACACTCCCTGCTCACACTCGTCCACATCTGACAGAGAGAGAGACAGAGACAGAGACACACAGACAGAGAGACAGAGAGACAGAGAGACAGAGACAGAGAGACAGAGACAGAGAGACAGAGACACAGAGAGAGACCGAGACAGAGACACAGAGAGGAAGAGGGAGACAAAACAGAGAAGGGTGTCCATTGGTCCATCTCTGGAACTACAACCCCCAGACAAGACTGGGGGAGAAAACCACTGAAGTGAAAAACAACGTCTCTAAAAATGTTATCAGCATCAACAGATGGAGGAACAACTCCTGACTTAGATCTCTCCTGATGTCAACTGAACCATGTCCCAAATGGCACCTTATTCCCCTACAGCCGGGGTCTAAAGTAGTGCACTACATAGGGAATGGGGAACCATTTGGGATGAAACCAGAACGTCTGTCTCTGTCTGTCTGAATGACCATAGAAGGCCATGAGGTTTATTATGATATGGATGGATAAATGTTAGTTCTTCTAAAGAGTAACTCTGTGACCGCCGCCCTCCCTCCCCCCCTCCCTCCCCCCCCCCCCGCTTTCCCTCCCTCCCTCCCCCCGCTCCCCCCTCCCTCCCCCGCTTTCCCCCTCCCCCTCCCCGCTCCCTCCCCCCTCCCCCGCTTTCCTTTTTCTCTTCCTCCCTCCCTGCTTCCTTCCTACCTTCCTACCTTCCTTCCTTCCTACCTTCCTTCCCTCCCCCGCTTCCTCCCTCCCTCCCCCGCTTTCCTTCCCTCCCCCGCTTTCCTTCCCTCCCTCGCTTTCCTTCCCTCCCTCGCTTTCCCTCCCTCCCCCGCTTTCCCTCCCTCCCTCGCTTTCCTTCCCTCCCCCGCTTTCCCTCCCTCCCTCGCTTTCCCTCCCTCCCCCGCTTTCTCTCCCTCCCTTCCTCCCTTCCTCCTTCTCTCTCAGTAAGTTGAATGCAAGACAGGAACAAACTTGTTTGACAAATAAAAGACTAGGATTACATTTCCCAATGACATTTATAAGGACCATTGAGCGTTTGGCAGGAGAGGATGTCGTGCAGATAGAGATCGGTCTTGTAAAAAAAACATTTAACAGAATGTTTTGACTATAAATAAAAAGATGACGTGCTAACAGCTTACTTTGGCAGTCGAGGCAGTCGTCTGTGTGTGTGTGTGTGTGTGTGTGTGTGTGGCAGTCGTCTGTGTGTGTGTGTGTGTGTGTGTGTGTGTGTGTGTGACAGTCGTCTGTGTGTGTGTGTGTGTGTGTGTGTGTGTGTGTGTGTGTGTGTGTGTCTCAGAGTGTGAGAGAGAGATTGTGTATGTCAGTGGAGGCTGGTAGGAGGAGCTATTGGAGAACAGGCTCATTGTAAATGACTGGAATTCGTATCCAAAAACATGAAACGTATGGAAACCACGTTGGACTCCGTTCCATTTATTACATTCCATTACAATGAGCCGGTCCTTCTATAGCGCCTCCCACCAGCCTCCACTGGCGTGTGTATGTGTATATGACAGTGTGTGTGTTGGTATGTATGAAGGACAGCTGGCTGCACCACTGGACTAGCTACACCTGGCTGTATACACACACACTGCATTCAAATGTATTCAGACACCTTGACCTTTTTTTTTTAAATGAAGTTTTCCAACTTTTTACTTTGTTAAAGCAACTTTGGCAGCGATTACAGCCTCAAGTCTTCTTGGGTGTGAAGCTACAAGCTTGGCACACCTGTAGTCGGGGAGTTTCTCCCATTCTGCTCTGCAGATCCTCTCAGGTTGGAAGGGGAGCGTCGCAGCACAGCTATTTTCAGGTCTCTCCAGAGATGTTTGATGGGGTTCAAGTCCGGGCTCTGGCAGGTCCACTCAAGGACATTCAGAGACGCATTGTCCTGTTGGAAGGTGAACCCTTTTCCCCAGTCTGAGGTCCTGATCGCTCTGGAGCAGGTTTTCATCAAGGATCTCTGTACTTTGTTCCGTTCATCTTTCCCTCCTTCCTGACTAGTCTCCCAGTCCCTGCCCCTGAAAAACATCCCCACAGCATGATGCTGCCGCCACCACGCTTCACCATCCCGCCACCAGCTTCACCGTGGGATGCCGCCACCACCACGCTTCACCGTAGGGATGGCGCCGCCACCACCACGCTTCACCGTAGGGATGGCGCCGCCACCACCACGCTTCACCGTAGGGATGGCGCCGCCACCACCACGCTTCACCGTAGGGATGGCGCCGCCACCACCACGCTTCACCGTAGGGATGGCGCCGCCACCACCACGCTTCACCGTAGGGATGGCGCCGCCACCACCACGCTTCACCGTAGGGATGGCGCCGCCACCACCACGCTTCACCGTAGGGATGGCGCCGCCACCACCACGCTTCACCGTAGGGATGGCGCCGCCACCACCACGCTTCACCGTAGGGATGGCGCCGCCACCACCACGCTTCACCGTAGGGATGGCGCCGCCACCACGCTTCACCGGGGATGCCGCCAGCCACCACGCTTCACCGTAGGGATGGTGCCACCACCACGCTCACCGTAGGGATGGTGCCACCACCACGCTTCACCGTAGGGATGGTGCCACCACCACGCTTCACCGTAGGGATGGTGCCACCACCACGCTTCACCGTAGGGATGGTGCCACCACCACGCTTCACCGTAGGGATGGTGCCACCACGCTTCACCGTAGGGATGGTGCCACCGCCATGCTTCACCGTAGGAATGGTGCCACCACGCTTCACCATAGGGATGGTGCCACCACCATGCTTCACCGTAGGGATGGTGCCCGGTTTCCTCCAGACGTGACCCTTGGCATTCAGGACAAAGAGTTCAATCTTGGTATCATCATACCAGAGAATCCAAGCGAGAATCCATCTGGCCACTCTACCATAAAGGCCTGATTGGTGGAGTGCTGCAGAGTTGGTTGTCCTTCTGGAAGGTTCTCCCATCTCCACATAGGAACTCTGGAGCTCTGTCATAGTGACCTTCGGGTTCTTGGTCACCTCCCTGACCAAGGCCCTTCTCTTCTCCCCCGATTGCTAAGTTTGGCCGGGCAGCCAGCTCTAGGAAGAGTCTTGGTGGTTCCAAACATCTTCCATTTAAGAATGAAGGAGGCCACTGTGTTCTTGGGGACCTTCAATGCTGCAGAAATGTTTTGGTACCCTTCCCCAGATCTGTGCCGACACAATCCTGTCTCAGAGCTCTATGGACAATGCCTTCGACATCATGGCTTGGTTTTAGCTCTGACATGCCCTGTCAACTGTGGGACCTTATATAGACAGGAGTGTTTCTTTCTAAATCATGTCCAATCAGTTGAATATACCACAGGTGGACTCCAATCAAGTTGTAGAAACATCTCAAGGATGATCAATGGAAACAGGATGCACCTGAGCTTAGTTTCGAGTCTCATAGCAAAAGGTCTGAATACTTATATAATTAAGGTATCTTTTTTTAATATTTTCAATACATTTGCAAATATTTCTAAAAACCTGTTTTTACTTTGTCATTACGGGGTATTGTGTGTAGATTGATGACATACGGTTTTATTTTTAATCCATTTTAGAATAAGGCTGTAACGTAACAAAATGTGGAAAATGTCAAGGGGTCTGAATACTTTCTGAATGCACTGTATATAATGTATTCTATACATTATAGTATGTATTACATGTACATAATGTGTCAGTACTGAGTAATGTGTTTTTGGTGTACTGCTCACCTAGGCAGGTCTTGGTGTATATAATGTGTCAGTACTGAGTAATGTGTTTTTGGTGTACTGCTCACCGAGGCAGGTCTTGGTGTATATAATGTGTCAGTACTGAGTAATGTGTTTTTGGTGTACTGCTCACCTAGGCAGGTCTTGGTGTATATAATGTGTCAGTACTGAGTAATGTGTTTTTGGTGTACTGCTCACCTAGGCAGGTCTTGGTGTATATAATGTGTCAGTACTGAGTAATGTGTTTTTGGTGTACTGCTCACCTAGGCAGGTCTTGGTGTATATAATGTGTCAGTACTGAGTAATGTGTTTTTGGTGTACTGCTCACCGAGGCAGGTCTTGGTGTATATAATGTGTCAGTACTGAGTCATGTGTTTTTGGTGTACTGCTCACCTAGGCAGGTCTTGGTGTATATAATGTGTCAGTACTGAGTCATGTGTTTTTGGTGTACTGCTCACCTAGGCAGGTCTTGGTGTATATAATGTGTCAGTACTGAGTAATGTGTTTTTGGTGTACTGCTCACCTAGGCAGGTCTTGGTGTATATAATGTGTCAGTACTGAGTAATGTGTTTTTGGTGTACTGCTCACCTAGGCAGGTCTTGGTGTATATAATGTGTTTTTGTCAGTACTGAGTCATGTGTTTTTGTGTGTACTGCTCACCTAGGCAGGTCTTGGTGTATATAATGTGTCAGTACTGAGTCCTCCATCTTGGTGTATATAATGTGTCAGTTGAGTAATGTGTTTTTGTGTACTGCTCACCTAGGCAGGTCTTGGTGTATATAATGTGTCAGTACTGAGTAATGTGTTTTTGGTGTACTGCTCACCTAGGCAGGTCTTGGTGTATATAATGTGTCAGTACTGAGTAATGTGTTTTTGGTGTACTGCTCACCTGGCAGGTTTGGTGTACTGCTCACCTAGGCAGGTCTTTAATGTATATAATGTGTCAGTACTGAGTAATGTGTTTTTGGTGTACTGCTCACCGAGGCAGGTCTTGGTGTATATAATGTGTCAGTACTGAGTAATGTGTTTTGGTGTACTGCTCACCTAGGCAGGTCTTGGTGTATATAATGTGTCAGTACTGAGTAATGTGTTTTTGGTGTACTGCTCACCGAGGCAGGTCTTGGTGTATATAATGTGTCACCACAGTCAGTGTTTTTGGTGTACTGCTCACCTAGGCATCTTGTGTTATAATGTGCTCAGTACTGAGTAATGTGTTTTTGGTGTACTGCTCACCTAGGCAGGTCTTGGTGTATATAATGTGTCAGTACTGAGTAATGTGTTTTTGGTGTACTGCTCACCTAGGCAGGTCTTGGTGTATATAATGTGTCAGTACTGAGTAATGTGTTTTTGGTGTACTGCTCACCTAGGCAGGTCTTGGTGTATATAATGTGTCAGTACTGAGTAATGTGTTTTTGGTGTACTGCTCACCTAGGCAGGTCTTGGTGTATATAATGTGTCAGTACTGAGTAATGTGTTTTTGGTACTACTGCTCACCTAGGCAGGTCTTGGTGTATATAATGTGTCAGTACTGAGTAATGTGTTTTTGGTGTACTGCTCACCTAGGCAGGTCTTGGTGTATATAATGTGTCAGTACTGAGTCAATGTGTTTTTGGTGTACTGCTCACCAGGCAGGTCTTGGTGTATATAATGTGTCAGTACTGAGTAATGTGTTTTTGGTGTACTGCTCCCTCCTTAGTGTATATAATGTGTCAGTTCTGAGTAATGTGTTTTTGGTGTACTGCTCACCTAGGCAGGTCTTAGTGTATATAATGTGTCAGTACTGAGTAATGTGTTTTGGTGTACTGCTCACCTCCGGCAGGTCTTGGTGTATATAATGTGTCAGTACTGAGTAATGTGTTTTTGGTGTACTGCTACTGGCTCACAGTACTGAGTAATGTGTTTTTGGTCTTGGTGTATATAATGTGTCAGTAATGAGTCATGTGTTTTTGGTGTACCGCTCACCGAGGCAGGTCTTGGTGTTGTTGTCGTAAACATATCCCGTCTCACACAGACAGTCATAGGCTCCATCCTGGTTCACACACCTCGCTGTCCCACACATACCTGGATCCTGGCACTCATCCACGTCTGAAACACACACACACACACACACACACACACAGTATGGACAGTTCAATGCTTCCTTCAGGTAAGGTGTGTGTGTGTGTGTGTGTGTGTGTGTGTGTGTCTTACCGTTACACATCTGGCGTCCGACCAGCATGTAACCGCGGCGACAGGAGCAATGGTAGCTACCCATAGTGTTGTTACACTCGTGGTCACATCCTCCATTCCTCTTGTTGCACTCGTTGACATCTGCCAATCACAGGAGAGACACAGAGGCCATGTGACAATATGAACCAATCACTTTATCCATCAACTACATTGAACGTAGCTAAGTGTCACATGACACTTTAATGTGAGTTCTGATTAAAACGTTTATACATCGTCTTTAACTAAATAAATCACACGTCTCTTTTCCGGCGGCTTAGAGTGACTCTGCTCTGATGAGCTGAATGGTTTCTGTGTGCGTGTGGTTGGTCAGTGGAAAAGCCTCCGCCTCAGAGTCAGTCAGACACGTTGTGTTCAGTCTTCCCCCACCGACCACCGGCTGGGTGGCAGGATGAGTCACCACAGAACAGTGAGAGATGGGAGTCTGCATTTCAAATGGCTCCCTAGTCTCATGGTGTTCTGGTCAAAAGTAGTGCACTATAATCAGGACTAGGGGTCATTTGGGAAACAGACAGCAGCAGTGCAGGAGGCATTCACACAGACAGGTCACCAGCCCCCTCCCTCCGCACAGACAGGCCACCAGCCCCCTCCCTCCGTACAGACAGGTCACCAGCCCCTCCCTCCGTACAGACAGGGTCACCAGCCCCCCCTCCCTCCCAGCCCCCTCCCTCCGTACAGACAGACAGGTCACCAGCCCCCTCCCTCCCTCCGCCCCCTCCCTCCGTACAGACAGGTCACCAGCCCCCCCTCCCTCCGTACAGACAGGTCACCAGCCCCCTCCCTCCGTACAGACAGGTCACCAGCCCCCTCCCCTCCGTAGAGACAGGCCACCAGCCCCCTCCCTCCGTACAGACAGGCCCAGCCCCCCTCCGTAGAGACAGGCCACCAGCCCCCTCCCTCCGCCCCTCCCTCCGCACAGACAGGCCACCAGCCCCCTCACCAGGCCCAGCCCCCCCCCCTCCGACAGGCCACCAGCCCCCTAGAGACAGGCCCCCTCCCTCCGCACCAGGCCAGCCCCCTCCCTCCGGCCACCAGCCCCTACAGACAGGCCACCAGCCCCCTCCCTCCGTAGCCCCTCCCTCCGCAGACAGGCCACCCCCTCCCTCCGCAGCCCCCTCCCTCCGCACAGACAGGCCACCAGCCCCCTCCCTCCGCACAGACAGGCCCCTCCCTCCGCACCAGCCCCCTCCCTCCGTACAGACAGGCCACCAGCCCCCTCCCTCCGTACAGACAGGCCCCCCTCCCTCCGTCAGGTCACCAGCCCCCTCCCTCCGTAGAGACAGGCACCCCCCTCCCTCCGTAGCCCCCTCCCTCCGTAGAGACAGGCCAGACCAGCCCCCCCTCCCTCCGTAGAGACAGGCCACCAGCACCAGCCCCCTCCCTCCGTACAGACAGGCCACCAGCCCCCTCCCTCCGTAGAGACAGGCCACCAGCCCCCTCCCTCCGTAGACAGGCAGGTAGAGACAGGCCAGCCCCCTCCCTCCGTAGAGACAGGTCACCAGCCCCCTCCCTCCGTAGAGACAGGACACCAGCCCCCTCCCTCCGTAGAGACAGGACACCAGCCCCCTCCCTCCGTAGAGACAGGACACCAGCCCCCTCCCTCCGTCCCTCCGTAGAGACAACCCCCTCACACAGAGCCCAGTGCACTCAGGGACTGCGTCACCAGCCCCTCCCTCCGTAGAGACAGGTCACCAGCCCCCTCCGTAGAGACAGGTCACCAGCCCCCCTCCGAGACAGGTAGAGACAGGTCACCAGCCCCCTCCGTCCGTAGAGACAGGTCACCAGCCCCCTCCGTAGAGACAGGTCACCAGCCCCCTCCGTAGAGACAGGTCACCAGCCCCCTCCGTAGAGACAGGACACCAGCCCCCCCCTCCGTAGAGACAGGTCACCAGCCCCCTCCGTAGAGACAGGTCACCAGCCCCCTCCGTAGAGACAGGTCACCAGCCCCCTCCTCCCCCCCCCTCCGTAGAGACAGGACACCAGCCCCAGAGACCAGCCCCCTCCCTCCGTAGAGACAGGACACCAGCCCCCTCCGTAGAGACAGGTCACCAGCCCCCTCCGTAGAGACAGGACACCAGCCCCCTCCCTCCGTAGAGACAGGACACCAGCCCCCTCCCTCCGTAGAGACAGGACACCAGCCCCCTCCCTCCGTAGAGACAGGACACCAGCCCCCTCCCTCCGTAGAGACAGGTCACCAGAGACATACAGACAACTCACACAGAGCCCAGTGGCACTCCAGGGACGGTGTGTGTGTGTCTGTGTGGATTTAGACATCTTCATCACTGTCTATCCAAGTCAAGGTCAGACAGGACTCACCCAGTACCGATCATTGTCACATGCTGGAGACAGTGTGACACTGTAGAAAATCCTCTCTGTCCCCACCTCTGTCACTTTGTATGTGTGACGAACAATAACACAGTAGCCTTCTCCCTGGCCATGTGGCCAGACTATGTCCCCAACACACTGGTCCTATTCCTCAGCATCACATCGGGGATTGTGGGTAAATTGTGACCGACTGATCTCCAACTAGTAATGAGTAGTTATTTCTGACGCCAGGTGATTGGTGGATCAGCCAGTGGGCTGCAACGTGGAACAAGTCCACTGAGTTTCTGTAGATCGTGTCACAGTACCTTTCTCACAACGGACTCCTGTCCAGCCAGTGAAGCAGTGGCAGAGGAAGCCGCCCTTTTGGTCCTCACAGCGCACCGTACCTCGAGGATTACAGGGAGACGGAGAGCACTGGTCTGGAATATCTGAGAGAGGGGGAAGGGAAAGGGAGAGAGGGGGGAGGGAGAGAGAGAGAGATGGGGAGGGGAGAGAAAGAAAGAGAGCATTAGAGGTCATCCTGTCAGGGAAATAACATCCTACAGTACAGCAAGTCATTGATTGTGAAGGTCTGTTACTATATAATGTGAAGTGTTTTAGCCAGGCTGGTCCACAGCTCTGTTACTATATAATGTGAAGTGTTTTAGCCAGGCTGGTCCAGGCTGGTCCATAGCTCTGTTACTATATAATGTGAAGTGTTTTAGCCAGGCTGGTCCACAGCTCTGTTACTATATAATGTGAAGTGTTTTAGCCAGGCTGTGTTTTAGCCAGGGCTGGTCCATAGCTCTGTTACTATATAATGTGAAGTGTTTTAGCCAGGCTGGTCCATAGCTCTGTTACTATATAATGTGAAGTGTTTTAGCCAGGCTGGTCCATAGCTCTGTTACTATATAATGTGAAGTGTTTTAGCCAGGCTGGTCCATAGCTCTGTTACTATATAATGTGAAGTGTTTTAGCCAGGCTGGTCCATAGCTCTGTTACTATATAATGTGAAGTGTTTTAGCCAGGCTGGTCCATAGCTCTGTTACTATATAATGTGAAGTGTTTTAGCCAGGCTGGTCCATAGCTCTGTTACTATATAATGTGAAGTGTTTTAGCCAGGCTGGTCCATAGCTCTGTTACTATATAATGTGAAGTGTTTTAGCCAGGCTGGTCCATAGCTCTGTTACTATATAATGTGAAGTGTTTTAGCCAGGCTGGTCCATAGCTCTGTTACTATATAATGTGAAGTGTTTTAGCCAGGCTGGTCCATAGCTCTGTTACTATATAATGTGAAGTGTTTTAGCCAGGCTGGTCCATAGCTCTGTTACTATATAATGTGAAGTGTTTTAGAAGTGTTTTAGCCAGGCTGGTCCAGGCATAGCTCTGTTACTATATAATGTGAAGTGTTTTAGCCAGGCTGGTCCATAGCTCTGTTACTATATAATGTGAAGTGTTTTAGCCAGGCTGGTCCATAGCTCTGTTACTATATAATGTGAAGTGTTTTAGCCAGGCTGGTCCAGGCTGGTCCATAGCTCTGTTACTATATAATGTGAAGTGTTTTAGCCAGGCTGGTCCATAGCTCTGTTACTATATAATGTGAAGTGTTTTAGCCAGGCTGGTCCAGGCTGGTCCATAGCTCTGTTACTATATAATGTGAAGTGTTTTAGCCAGGCTGGTCCACAGCTCTGTTACTATATAATGTGAAGTGTTTTAGCCAGGCTGGTCCATAGCTCTGTTACTATATAATGTGAAGTGTTTTAGCCAGGCTGGTCCATAGCTGGTCCATGTTTACTATATAATGTGAAGTGTTTTAGCCAGGCTGGTACATAGCTCTGTTACTATATAATGTGAAGTGTTTTAGCCAGGCTGGTCCATGGTCCATAGCTCTGTTACTATATAATGTGAAGTGTTTTAGCCAGGCTGGTCCATAGCTCTGTTACTATATAATGTGAAGTGTTTTAGCCAGGCTGGTCCATAGCTCTGTTACTATATAATGTGAAGTGTTTTAGCCAGGCTGGTCCATAGCTCTGTTACTATATAATGTGAAGTGTTGTCAAAACCCTGGTACATAGCTCTGTTACTATATAATGTGAAGTGTTTTAGCCAGGCTGGTCCATAGCTCTGTTACTATATAATGTGAAGTGTTTTAGCCAGGCTGGTCCATAGCTCTGTTACTATATAATGTGAAGTGTTTTAGCCAGGCTGGTCCATAGCTCTGTTACTATATAATGTGAAGTGTTTTAGCCAGGCTGGTCCATAGCTCTGTTACTATATAATGTGAAGTGTTTTAGCCAGGCTGGTCCATAGCTCTGTTACTATATAATGTGAAGTGTTTTAGCCAGGCTGGTCCATAGCTCTGTTACTATATAATGTGAAGTGTTTTAGCCAGGCTGGTCCATAGCTCTGTTACTATATAATGTGAAGTGTTTTAGCCAGGCTGGTCCATAGCTCTGTTACTATATAATGTGAAGTGTTTTAGCCAGGCTGGTCCATAGCTCTGTTACTATATAATGTGAAGTGTTTTAGCCAGGCTGGTCAGTGTTAGGGGTAAAAGTATTTGATACTTCTGTGGACTGCTGATTTTGTACTTTTAGCCCACTGACAAAGAAATGATCAGTCTATAATTTTAATGTGTAGTGTTTATTTGAACAGTGAGAGACAGAATAACAAAAGAAATCCAGAAAAACACATGTCAAAAATGTTATAAATTGATTTGCATTTTAATGAGGGAAATAAGTATTTGACCCCTCTCAATCACTAATATTTATGGCTCCCAGGTGTCTTTTATACAGGTAAAGAGCTGAGATTTTTAGGAGCACACTCTTAAACGTACAAAATCAGCAGGGGATCAAATACTTGTTCTCCCCACTGTACCAGCCTGGACCAGCCTGGCTAACTGCACTTGGGAAAGGGAGAGAGGGGGAAAAGAGAGAGAAGGGAACTGCACTTGGGGACAAAAGTCGTACTTTTGGAGAAATGTCCTCTGGTCTGATGAAACAAAAATAGAACTGGTTGGCCATAATGACCATTGTTATGTTTGGAGGAAAAAAGGGGAGGCTTGCAAGCCGAAGAACACCATCCCAACTGTGAAGCAAGGGGCTGGCAGCATCATGTCGTGGGGGTGCTTTGCTGCAGGAGTGACTGGTGCACTTCACAAAATAGACGGCATCATGAGGATGGAAAATTACATCAGTATATTGAAGCAACATCTCAAGACATCAGTCAGGAAGTTAAAGCTTGGTCACAAATGGGTCTTCCAAATGGACAATGACCCCAAGCATACTTCCAAAGTTGTGGCAAAATGGCTTAAAGACAACAAAATCGAGGTATTGGAATGGCCATCACAAAGCCCTGACCTCAACCCCATAGAAAATTTCTGGGCAGAACTGAAAAAGCATGTGTGAGCAAGGAGGCCTACAAACCTGACTCAGTTACACCAGCTCTGTCAGGAGGAATGGGCCAAAATTCACCCAACTTATTGTGAGAAGCTTCTGGCCAGGCTACCCAAAACATTTGACCCAAGTTAAACAATTTAAAGTCAATGCTACCAAATACTAATTGAGTGTATGTAAACTTCTGACCCACTGGGGATGTGATGAAAGAAATAAAATATTTAATAAATCACTCTACTATTATTCTGACATTTCACATTCTTAAAATAAAGTGGTGATCCTAACTGACCAAAGACAGGGACTTTTTACTTGGATTCAATGTCAGGAATTGTGAAAACTGAGTTTAAATATTTGGCTAAGGTGTATGTAAACTTCCAACTTCAACTGTATATTATGTGAAGTGCTTAGCCAGGCTGTTCCAGGTTGGTACATAGCGCTATGTTACTATAATGACTCCTGTGCCAGGCTATTGATAAAGGCTCTGATCTAAAGCAGTGCACTATATAGGGAATAGGGCTCTGATCTAAAGCAGTGTACTATATAGGGAATAGGGCTCTGATCTAAAGCAGTGTTTATATAGGCTGGTCCATAGGGCTCTGATCTAATAATGTGCACTGTTTAGGGAATAGGGCTCTGATCTAAAGCAGTGCACTATATAATGTGAATAGGGCTCTGATCTAAAGCTGTGCACTATTACTATATTTTTAATAATTTTAGTCAATAAGATTTTAGCTACAAGGCTGGTCCAAGCTCTGTTACTGAACATTCGTGAAGTGTTTTAGTCCACTTGTCATTCCAGCTCTTGCATTAGCGTAAGCCTTTTAGCTGTAGCCTGTCAACTATGTGTCCGTTTATCCCAGGCTGGACCATAGCTCTGTTACTATATAATGTGAAGTGTTTTAGCCAGGCTGGTCCATAGCTCTGTTACTATATAATGTGAAGTGTTTTAGCCAGGCTGGTAGCCTCTAGCTCTGTTACTATATAAGGAAGTGTTTTAGCCAGGCTGGTCCAGTCCCTCTGTTACTATATAATGGAAGTGGATTAGCCAGATAACACTGCATAGCTCTGTTACTATATAATGTGAAGTGTTTTAGCCACTGGTCCATAGCTCTGTTACTATATAATGTGGTGTTTTAGCCAGGCTGGTCCAGGCTCATCTCTCCCATATAATGTGGTCTTTTCTCTTTCTCCCTTACCCATCTGTCTATCGCTCCTTTACTATTCCATGCTGTCACAGTTACCAGCCCTTTCAAGCTTAACATCCTTATAATTTATCGCCCTCCAGGTTCCAGGCTGGTTCATCAATAGCTCTGTTGCTATATAATAAGTGTTTTCCAGGCTGGTCCACCTCTCACAGTTCTGGGAACAAAAGTGTTTGACCTCCCCTGGTCTAGCTTTGTTACTATTCCTCTCTGCCTCCTTTTCCCAGGCTCCTCTCCTCTTTTGACTACCCTAATTTGAACCTGTTTAGCAAGGCAGGTCGCATGACCTCATCTTTACTATAATGCTGTTCTTTAGCCTAACCTCATTGCAACTCCCTCCAAGTCTGACCAGTACCTTTATCCTTTTGGTACATCGCTCTGTTCCAACACTTCCCACACTGCCCCTACCATGGTTCGCGCCATCCCAGGAGGGATTCGCTCTGTTACTATATAATGTGAAGTGTTTTCCAGCTATCATCTCTTCCTCTGTTCAAACTTTCTCCAACCTATCTCCTGATTCTGCCTCCTCAACCCTCCTCTTCCCTATCTGCATCCTTTGACTCTTTTGTCCCCTATCCTCCAGGCCGGCTCTGTTACTATATCCGTGTGAAGTGTTTTAGCCAGCTGGAACAGGGCTCCGGGCAGCCTGTTACTATAAATGGAGGTTTTAGCCAGGCTGCGGACCTGGCATCCTTTCACTCCCTCCTTGTGCATGTTTTCCTCTGTCTCTGCTGCTAAAGCCACTGTTACCATTCTAATTCCAAGCATTTGCCAGGCTAACTCTAGGAAGCTCTTTTGCCACCTTGGGGAGTGTTTTGAGCCCCCCTGGTCCTCCCTCTGTTACAGATGACTGTCAACCATTTTGATAAGCCAGGTCTGACGACATCCATCTGTTACTTTATAATGTGAAGTTTTTAGCACCCTGGTTCTGCTCACACTGCCCTAATATGCTCTGACCTCTTTCTCTCTCTCTCCAGATGAAATCTGAAGTGTTTTAGACAGGCCGGTCCATAGCTCTGTTAACCTGCCCGCTTGACCCTATCCCTCCTCTGTTACTCCAGACCATTTCCGGTGACCTGTTCCCAGCCAGGCTGGTCATCAGCTCATTACTGACCGCTGAAGTGTTCCTGTGTTCAGAGAGCGGGAGTTGCACCCATTCTGAAAAAATATACTCGATCCCTCCGATGTCAACAACTAGCCAGGCAGTATCCCTTCTCTCTGTTACTCCAAAACTCTTGAAGTGTTCCTTAGCCAGCTGGTACCGCTATCTCTCTTGACCTTCTTGATCCAAATGTCAGGTTTCAAGACTAGTCATTCAACTGAGACTTGTTCTCTGTATCACGGAGTGCTTTGCACTGCTAAAGCTAACTCTGTTGCTATCATCCTGTGAAGTGTCGGCTGCCTTCGATACTGGAACCATCAGATCCTCCTCTCCACCCTCTCCGAGTGTGGTTTCTCAGCCTGTTACGCTGTTATTGCGTCCTACCTGACAGGTCGCTTTACCAGGTGGCGTGGCGGAATCTGTCTCCTCACTCACGCAAATCTACCACTGGTGTCCCCCAGGGCTCTGTTCTAGGCTGGTCTCTATTCTCGTTACACCAAGTAACTTGGCTCTGTCATAACCTCAAGACAGGTCTCTCCTATCATTGCTATGCTGACTGTTACATATAATTAATCTTCTTTTTCCCCCTTCCAGATGACCAGGTGGCTGGTCTCTGCATATGTCTGGCAGACATATCAGTGTGGAAGACGGATCACCACCTCAAGCTGAACCTCAGCAAGACAAAGCTCCTTTACTCCCGGGGAATGGACTGTGTTGGTCCATGATCTGGTCCATAACTCTGACAACTCCATTGTGTCCTGTTTTAGCGCTAAGAACCTTGGCGTGATCCTGGTCCATGTCTGTTCTCAACTAACATCAAGGCGGTGTCCCGTTCCTGTAGGTTCATGCTTTACAACATCCGCAGAGTACGACCCTGCCTCACACAGGAAGTGCAGTCATCCTAATCCAGGCACTTATCATCTCCCGTCTTGATTACTGCAACTCGCTGTCAGGCTGGGCTCCCTGCCTGTGCCATTAAACCCTAAACTCAAGAACGCCAGCCCGTCTGGTGTTCAACCTTCCCAAGTTCTTAAAATCAGGTATTGGAATCCGCTCCATCACAAAGTTGAAGCTCACCCGCTACAAGACCATGGTGCTTGCCTGGAGCTGTGAGGGGGAACGGCACCTCAGTACCTCCAGGCTCTGATCAGGCCCTACACCCAAACAAGGGCACTGCGTTCATCCACTTGGCCTGCTCGCCTCCCTACCACTGAGGAAGTACAGTTCCCGCTCAGCCCAGTCAAAACTGTTCGCAATGCTACCAAATACCCAATGGTGGAACAAACTCCCTCACGACGCCAGGACAGCGGAGTCAATCACCACCTTCCGGAGACACCTGAAACCCCACCTCTTCAAGGAATACCTAGGATAGGGTTCTGAAGTAATCCTTCTCAGCCCCTCCCGAAAAAAGATTTAGATGCACTATTGTAAGTGGCTGTTCCACTGGATGTCATAAGGTGTATGCACCAATGTGTAAGTCGCTCTGGATAAGAGCGTCTGCTAAATGACTTAAATGTAAATGTATATAGGGAATAGGGCCCTGATCTAAAGCAGTGCACTATATAGGGGAATAGGGCTCTGATCTAAAGCAGTGCACTACATAGGGAATAGGGCCCTGATCTAAAGCAGTGCACTATATAGGAATAGGGCTCTGATCTAAAGCAGTGCACTACCAGGGAATAGGGCTCTGATCTAAAGCAGTGCACTATATAGGGAATATGGCTCTGATCTAAAGCAGTGCACTACATAGGGAATAGGGCTCTGATCTAAAGCAGTGCACTATATAGGGAATAGGGCTCTGATCTAGCAGTGCACTACATAGGGAATAGGGCTCTGATCTAAAGCAGTGCACTACATAGGGAATAGGGCTCTGATCTAAAGCAGTGCACTATTAGGGAATAGGGCTCTGATCTAAAGCAGTCTCTGATCTAAAGCAGTGCACTATATAGGGAATAGGGCTCTGATCTAAAGCAGTGCACTATATAGGAATAGGGCTCTGATCTAAAGCAGTGCACTATATAGGGAATAGGGCTCTGATCTAAAGCAGACACTACATAGGGAATAGGGCCCTGATCTAAAGCAGTGCACTATATAGGGAATAGGGCTCTGATCTAAAGCAGTGCACTACATAGGAAATAGGGCTCTGATCTAAAGCAGTGCACTATATAGGGAATATGGCTCTGATCTAAAGCAGTGCACTACATAGGTCCCATAGGGCTTGATCTAAAGCAGTGCACTATATAGGGAATAGGGCTCTGATCTAAAGCAGTGCACTCATAGGGAATAGGGCTCTGATCTAAAGCAGTGCACTATATAGGGAATATGGCTCTGATCTAAAGCAGTGCACTGGAATAGGCTCTGATCTAAAGCAGTGCACTATATAATGGAATAGGGCTCTGATCTAAAGCAGTGCACTACATAGGTGAATAGGGCTCTGATCTAAAGCAGTGCACTACATAGGGAATAGGGCTCTGATCTAAAGCAGTGCACTATATAGGGAATAGGGCTCTGATCTAAAGCAGTGCACTGTTTTAGGGAATAGGGCTCTGATCTAAAGTCAGTGCACTATATAGGAATAGGGCTCTGATCTAAAGCAGTGCACTATATAGGTGAATAGGGCTTGATCTAAAGCAGTGCACTATATAGGAATAGGGCTTGATCTAAAGCAGTGCACTACATAGGGAATAGGGCTCTGATCTAAAGCAGTGCACTATATAGGGAATAGGGCTCTGATCTAAAGCAGTGCACTAGGAATAGGGCTCTGATCTAAAGCAGTGTTACATAGGAATAGGGCTCTGATCTAAAGCAGTGCACTATATAGGAATAGGGCTCTGATTAAAGCAGTGCAATACATTAGGAATAGGGCTCTGATCTAAAGCAGTGCACTACATAGGAATAGGGCTCTGATCTAAAGCAGTGCACTACATAGGAATAGGGCTCTGATCTAAAAGTGCACTATATAGGGAATAGGGCTCTGATCTAAAGCAGTGCACTACATAGGGAATAGGGCTCTGATCTAAAGCAGTGCACTTATAGGAATAGGGCTCTGATCTAAAGCAGTGCACTATATAGGAATAGGGCTCTGATCTAAAGCAGTGCACTATATAGGGGGCTCTGATCTAAAGCAGTGCACTACATAGGGAATAGGGCTCTGATCTAAAGCAGTGCACTTTATAGGAATAGGGCTCTGATCTGATGAAAGCAGTGCACTACATAGGGAATAGGGCTCTGATCTAAAAGTGCACTACATAGGAATAGGGCTCTGATCTAAAAGCAGTGCACTATATAGGGAATAGGGCTCTGATCTAAAGCAGTGCACTATATAGGGAATAGGGCTCTGATCTAAAGCAGTGCACTATATAGGGAATAGGGCTCTGATCTAAAGCAGTGCACTACATAGGGAATAGGGCCCTGATCTAAAGCAGTACACTATATAGGGAATAGGGCCCTGATCTAAAGCAGTGCACTATATAGGGAATAGGGCTCTGATCTAAAGCAGTGCACTACATAGGGAATAGGGCCCTGATCTAAAGCAGTGCACTATATAGGGAATAGGGCCCTGATCTAAAGCAGTGCACTATATAGGGAATAGGGCTCTGATCTAAAGCAGTGCACTACATAGGGAATAGGGCCCTGATCTAAAGCAGTGCACTACATAGGAATAGGGCTCTGATCTAAAGCAGTGCACTACATAGGAATAGGGCTCTGATCTAAAGCAGTGCACTATATAGGGAATAGGGCTCTGATCTAAAGCAGTGCACTATATAGGAATAGGGCTCTGATCTAAAGCAGTGACCTCACTACATAGGGAATAGGGCTCTGATCTAAAGCAGTGCACTATATAGGAATAGGGCTCTGATCTAAAGCAGTGCACTATATAGGGGCCAATAGGGCTCTGATCTAAAGCAGTGCACTATATAGGGAATAGGGCTCTGATCTAAAGCAGTGCACTACATAGGGAATAGGGCTCTGATCTAAAGCAAATACTAATTGAGTGGGCTCTGATCTAAAGGGAATAGGGGGATCTGATCTAAAGCAGTGCACTACATAGGGAATAGGGCTCTGATCTAAAGCAGTGCACTATATAGGGAATAGGGCTCTGACTCTGAAAGCAGTCACATTTCAATAGGGCTCTGATCTAAAGCAGTACTACATAGGGAATAGGGCTCTGATCTAAAGCAGTGCACTACATAGGAATAGGGCTCTGATCTAAAGCAGTGCACTATGTGGAATAGGGCTCTGATCTAAAGCAGTGCACTACATAGGGAATAGGGCTCTGATCTAAAGCAGTGCACTACATAGGGAATAGGGCTCTGATCTAAAGCAGTGCACTATATAGGGAATAGGGCTCTGATCTAAAGCAGTGCACTACATAGAATAGGGCTCTGATCTAAAGCAGTGCACTACATAGGAATAGGGCTCTGATCTAAAGCAGTGCACTACATAGGAATAGGGCTCTGATCTAAAGCAGTGCACTATATAGGGAATAGGGCTCTGACCTAAAGCAGTGCACTACATGGGAATAGGGCTCTGATCTAAAGCAGTGCACTATATAGGGAATAGGGCTCTGATCTAAAGCAGTGCACTACATAGGGAATAGGGCTCTGATCTAAAGCAGTGCACTACATAGGGAATAGGGCTCTGATCTAAAGCAGTGCACTACATAGGGAATAGGGCTCTGATCTAAAGCAGTGCACTACATAGGGAATAGGGCTCTGATCTAAAGCAGTGCACTACATAGGGAATAGGGTGCCATCTGTGACAGACTAAAATGCTGTGATGCCGTTGAATAGTTATTTTCCCCTCCCAGGATCTGAGTCCACTGTCTCTCGCTCTCCCCCCACACTGTCTCTCTCTCTCCCCCCACACTGTCTCTCTCTCTCTCCCCCCACACTGTCTCTCTCTCTCTCTCTCTCCCCACACTGTCTCTCGCTCTCCTCCCCCCACACTGTCTCTCTCTCTCTCCCCACACTGTCTCTCTCTCTCCCCCACACTGTCTCTCGCTCTCCTCCCCCCACACTGTCTCTCGCTCTCCTCCCCCCACACTGTCTCTCGCTCTCCTCCCCCCACACTGTCTCTCTCTCTCCCCCCCCACACTGTCTCTCTCTCTCTCCCCCCACACTGTCTCTCGCTCTCCTCCCCCCACACTGTCTCTCGCTCTCCCCCACACTGTCTCTCGCTCTCCTCCCCACACTGTCTCTCGCTCTCCTCCCCACACTGTCTCAGCTCTCCCCACACTGTCTCTCGCTCTCCCCCACACTGTCTCTCGCTCTCCCCCACACTGTCTCTGCTCTCCCCACACTGTCTCTCGCTCTCCCCCACACTGTCTCTCTCTCTCCCCCACACGGTCTCTCGCTCTCCTCCCCCACACTGTCTCTCGCTCTCCCCCACACTGTCTCTCGCTCTCCCCCCACACTGTCTCTCGCTCTCCCCCACACTGTCTCTCTCTCTCTCTCTCTCCCCCACACTGTCTCTCCCCCACACAGTCTCTCTCGCTCTCCCCCACACCGTCTCTCGCTCTCTCACCGTCTCTCGCTCCCCACACTGTCTCTCGCTCTCCCCCCACACTGTCTCTCGCTCTCCCCCCCGTCTCCCTGCTCTCCCCCATCTCCACCCCCTCGTCTCCCTCCGCTCTCTCCGTCTCTCCCTCTCCCGTCTCTCCCGTCTCTCCCCCTCCCGTCTCTCGCTCTCTCCCCCTCCCGTCTCTCGCTCTCTCCCCCTCCCGTCTCTCGCTCTCTCCCCCTCCCCGTCTCTCGCTCTCTCCCCCTCCAGTCTCTCGCTCTCTCCCCCTCCCGTCTCTCGCCCTCTCCCCCTCCCGTCTCTCGCTCTCTCCCCCTCCCGTCTCTCGCCCTCTCTCCCCTCCGTCTCTCGCTCTCTCTCCCCTCCCGTCTCTCGCTCTCTCCCCCTCCGTCTTTCGCTCTCTCCCTCCGTCTCTCGCTCTCTCGTCTCTCTCTCCCCTCCGTCTCGTCTCTCGCTCTCTCTCCCCTCCAGTCTCGTCTCTCGCTCTCTCTCCCCCCCCTCTCTCGCTCTCTCCCCCTCCCTCTCTCTCGCTCTCTCCCTCCCTCTCTCGCTCTCTCCCTCCCGTCTCTCGCTCTCGCCCCCTCCCGTCTCTCCCCTCCCGCTCGTCTCTCGCTCTCTCTCCTCCCTCCCTGTCTCTCGCTCTCTCCCCTCCCGTCTCTCGCTCTCTCTCCCCTCCCCCCGTCTCTCTCTCTCCCGTCCAGTCTCTCTCTCCCCTCCCGTCCCTCTCTCTCTCCCCTCCCGTCCCGTCTCTCGCTCCCCTCCCGTCTCTCGCTCCTCCCGTCCCGTCTCTCGCTCCCCTCCCGTCCCTCGCTCCCTCCCCTGTCCCAGTCTCTGCTCCCTCCAGTCCCGTCTCTCGCTCTCTCCCCTCCCGTCTCTCGCTCTCTCTCCCCTCCCGTCTCTCGCTCTCTCCCTCCCGTCCCGTCTCTCGCTCTCTCCCCCTCCCGTCCCGTCTCTCGCTCTCTCCCCTCCCGTCCCGTCTCTCCGTCTCCCCTCCCGTCTCTCGCTCTCTCCCCTTCCGTCCGTCTCTCGCTCTCTCCCCTCCCGTCCCGTCTCTCGCTCTCTCCCCTCCTCCCGTCTATCGCTCTCTCCCCCCTCCCGTCCCGTCTCTCCCCCCGTCCCGTCTCTTTCTCTCCCGTGTCTCTCCCCTCCCGTCCCGTCTCTGCAGCTCTCTCCCCTCCTTCCCGTCCTGCTCTCTGCCCCTCCCGTCCCGTCTCTCGCTCTCTCCCCTCCTCGTCTCTCCGTCTCTCCCCTCCCGTCTCTCCGTCTCTCCTCCCGTCTCTCCGTCTCTCCCCTCCCGTCTCTCCCTCCGTCTCTCGCTCTCTCCCTCCCGTCCCGTCTCTCGCTCTCTCCCTCCCGTCCCGTCTCTCGCTCTCTCCCCTCCCGTCCCGTCTCTCGCTCTCTCCCCTCCCGTCCCGTCTCTCGCTCTCTCCCCCCCCGTCCCGTCTCTCGCTCTCTCCCCCTCCAGTCTCTCGCTCTCTGCCCCTCCAGTCTCTCGCTCTCTGCCCCTCCAGTCTCTCGCTCTCTGCCCCTCCAGTCTCTCGCTCTCTGCCCCTCCAGTCTCTCTCTCTCCCCCTCCTCTCTCTCTCTCCCCCTCCAGTCTCTCTCTCCCCTCCAGTCTCTCTCTCCCCCTCCAGTCTCTCTCCCCTCCAGTCTCTCTCCCCTCCAGTCTCTCTCCCCCCAGTCTCTCGCTCTCTCTCTCCCCCTCTCTCTCTCTCCCCTCCAGTCTCTCGCTCTCTCTCCCCCTCCAGTCTCTCTCCCCTCCAGTCTCTCTCCCCCTCCAGTCTCTCTCTCTCTATCCCTCCTCAGTCTCTCGAGACTCCCCTCCAGTCTATCGCTCTCCCCCTCCAGTCTATCGCTCTCCCCCTCCAGTCTATCGCTCTCCCCCTCCAGTCTATCGCTCTCCCCTACCAGTCTATCGCTCTCCCCCTCCAGTCTATCGCCCCCTCCAGTCTATCGCCCCCCTCCAGTCTCTCGCTCTCTCCCCCTCCAGTCTCTCGCTCTCCCCCTCCAGTCTCTCGCTCTCTCCCCCTCCAGTCTCTCGCTCTCTCCCCCTCCAGTCTCTCGCTCTCTCCCCCTCCAGTCCCCCCCCCTTCTTTATCTATTAATCTAGGAGTGTTATATATAAACTAGTAGTTCCTGCAGTTCTTTCTCCTTCCATTCCTGCTGACTGTGTGCTGAAGGGGGGAATCTCTCTGTCCTGGACGCACTGCTGAGTCATATCAACTCCCTGGCTGACTGACTAGAGTTCCAACAACCAATCAGCAGACAGGATGGGCAGGCCCACTCATTCCTGGACTCAGCAGCCCTGATGCAGCAGAATACTTCACCCCCCCCCCCACCCTCACTGGCGTCACAGCTTGCTCACGTCACTGATCTCAGATCTGCAGTCACGGAGTGCGTGATGCTGAAAGGAGGTGTGTCACGCACACTTGGTTACTACTGCAGAGTTCCACACGCATCTCTCCCTCCCTCTCTCTCCCTCTCCCTCCCTCTCTCTCCCTCTCAAAGTCACAGCAGCAGGTTCGCCGCGTCATGCTGGCTGACGCCCAGTAGACACTGACCCATAGACATGAAGAGACATTCCTCCTCTTATCTTCACCTTAAATCAGTTAACTTTCTCTCAGTGTTCTGCAGTAGTGAGGTGGTGCAGTGCAGTGCAGTGCAGCCTGCCCTGCCCAACAGAAGGAACTGTGTGCTCACTGTGAGAGAAAGAGGGAATGAGAGGGGAGAGAAAGAGGGAATGAGAGGGGAGAGAAAGAGGGAATGAGAGGGGAGAGAAAGAGGGAATGAGAGGGGAGAGAAAGAGGGAATGAGAGGGGAGAGAGGTTGAATGAGAGTATGGTAGAAAGAGGTGTGAAATAAAAGTAGAGTAGAGAGAGGAGCTACATGCTCATATCTACTGTACGTGAGTCAGTTTGTCTGTCTGCAGCCCTAGTCAGGAGGACAGACAGACGAGGAACTCACTGTGAACACAGGTGATCAGGTCTTGTTTCTTCTTGTCCGTGTCCCCAAACTTCTCCATGCACGCTAATCAGAGAGACAGGGCAGAGAGTGAGACAGGGCAGAGAGTGAGCGAGACAGGGCACAGAGCGAGCGAGACAGGGCACAGAGCGAGCGAGACAGGGCACAGAGCGAGACAGGGCACAGAGCGAGCGAGACAGGGCACAGAGCGAGCGAGACAGGGCACAGAGCGAGCGAGACAGGGCACAGAGAGAGCGAGACAGGGCACAGAGAGAGCGAGACAGGGCACAGAGAGAGCGAGACAGGGCACAGAGAGAGCGAGACAGGGCACAGAGAGAGCGAGACAGGGCACAGAGAGAGCGAGACAGGGCACAGAGAGAGCGAGACAGGGCACAGAGAGAGCGAGACAGGGCACAGAGAGAGCGAGACAGGGCACAGAGAGAGCGAGACAGGGCAGAGAGAGAGCGAGACAGGGCAGAGAGAGAGCGAGACAGGGCAGAGAGAGGATAGTTAAACACCATACAAGAGATGCTGATATCCTAATCAAGTAATAACAGTCTCACCCAACGCTGAAGAGGTGGGGAACAGGAACCAAACTTACCTAAGTACTTTGGAAAGAAGTAGTCCTGAATGAGAGAGAACAGAAGGAGAGAGAACAGAAGGAGAGAGAACAGAAGGAGAGAGAACAGAATGAGAGAGAACAGAATGAGAGAGAACAGAATGAGAGAGAACAGAATGAGAGAGAACAGAAGGAGAGAGAACAGAAGGAGAGAGAACAGAGAGAGAACAGAAGGAGAGAGAACAGAATGAGAGAGAACAGAAGGAGAGAGAACAGAAGGAGAGAGGCTGTTAGTGATGTTTGATAACAGTCTATGTTACAGTCAAACATGACAGATTGAGACTAAATGTGTCTGATGATAGATATGCATCATGTCATCTCATGTTAACGGGGTGTGGCACCACACAGACTAGTAGCCCCTCCAGGGCTTCCTGGGAACGCTCTACAACTCTCTCTCCTGCAGAATAGCCCGAGTGACAGTCTGTTTGTGCTATTATGACAAACTCCTCGTTAGCATGTGTTGGTTTTCACTATGACAGCAATGGAGTTAGCTAGAGCACAAACTATTGTGGGACCGAGCTGCCTGCCTGCCTACCATCCTACCTGCCTACCATCCTACCTGCCTGCCTTCCTACCTGCCTGCCTTCCTACCTGCCTGCCTTCCTACCTGCCTGCCTGCCTGCCTACCTGCCTACCTGCCTTCCTGCCCACCTACCTGCCTGCCTGCCTTCCTACCATCCTACCTGCCTGCCTGCCTGCCTACCTACCTCCTACCTGCCTGCTTTCCTACCTACCTGCCTGCCTTCCCGCCTACCTACCTACCTGCCTGCCTTCCCGCCCGCCTGCCTTCCCGCCTGCCCACCTACCTACCTGCCTGCCTTCCCGCCCGCCTTCCTACCATCC
>NW_026276984.1:0-1997 GCF_023373465.1 Oncorhynchus keta
TAAATAGGTTTAGGCTAGGTCATTCACCATGTGTAACTGAAGTAATTAAATCGGTTTAGGCTAGGTCATTCTATGAAACTATCTGCCGCCATTGTCGCAACTCCCTATTACCAGCCTGTTCAACCTCTCTTTCATATCGTCTGAGATCCCCAAGGATTGGAAAGCTGCCGCAGTCATCCCCTCTTCAAAGGAGGAGACACCCTGGACCCAAACTGCTATAGACCTATATCCATCCTGCCCTGCCTATCTAAGGTCTTCGAAAGCCAAGTCAACAAACAGGTCACTGACCATCTCGAATCCCACCGTACCTTCTCCGCTGTGCAATCTGGTTTCCGAGCCGGTCACGGGTGCACCTCAGCCACACTCAAGGTACTAAATGATATCATAACCGCCATCGATAAAAGACAGTACTGTGCAGCCGTCTTCATCGACCTCGCCAAGGCTTTCGACTCTGTCAATCACCAAATTCTTATCGGCAGACTCAACAGCCTCGGTTTTTCGGATGACTGCCTTGCCTGGTTCACCAATTACTTTGCAGACAGAGTTCAGTGTGTCAAATCAGAGGGCATGCTGTCCGGTCCTCTGGCAGTCTCTATGGGGGTGCCACAGGGTTCAATTCTCGGGCCGACTCTTTTCTCTGTATATATCAATGATGTTGCTCTTGCTGCGGGCGATTCCCTGATCCACCTCTACGCAGACGACACCATTCTATATACTTTCGGCCCGTCATTGGACACTGTGCTATCAAACCTCCAAACGAGCTTCAATGCCATACAGCACTCCTTCCGTGGCCTCCAACTGCTCTTAAACGCGAGTAAAACCAAATGCATGCTTTTCAACCGATCGCTGCCTGCACCCGCATGCCCGACTAGCATCACCACCCTGGATGGTTCCAACCTTGAATATGTGGACATCTATAAGTACCTAGGTGTCTGGCTAGACTGCAAACTCTCCTTCCAGACTCACATCAAACATCTCCAATCAAAATCAAATCCAGAGTCGGCTTTCTATTCCGCAACAAAGCCTCCTTCACTCACGCTGCCAAGCTTACCCTAGTAAAACTGACTATCCTACCGATCCTCGACTTCGGCGATGTCATCTACAAAATGGCTTCCAACACTCTACTCAGCAAACTGGATGCAGTCTATCACAGTGCCATCCGTTTTGTCACTAAAGCACCTTATACCACCCACCACTGCGACTTGTATGCTCTAGTCGGCTGGCCCTCACTACATATTCGTCGCCAGACCCACTGGCTCCAGGTCATTTACAAGTCCATGCTAGGTAAAGCTCCGCCTTATCTCAGTTCACTGGTCACGATGGCAACACCCATCCGTAGCACGCGCTCCAGCAGGTGTATCTCACTGATCATCCCTAAAGCCAACACCTCATTTGGCCGCCTTCGTTCCAGTACTCTGCTGCCTGTGACTGGAACGAATTGCAAAATCGCTGAAGTTGGAGACTTTTATCTCCCTCACCAACTTCAAACATCAGCTATCCGAGCAGCTAACCGATCGCTGCAGCTGTACATAGTCTATAGGTAAATAGCTCACCCTTTTTCACCTACCTCATTCCCATACTGTTTTTATACTGTTTTTATTTATTTACTTTTATGCTCTTTTGCACACCAATATCTCTACCTGTACATGCCCATCTGATCATTTATCACTCCAGTGTTAATCTGCAAAATTGTATTATTCGCCTACCTCCTCATGCCTTTGCACACATTGTATATAGACTGCCCATTTTTTTCTACTGTGTTATTGACTTGCTAATTGTTTACTCCATGTGTAACTCTGTTGTCTGTTCACACTGCTATGCTTTATCTTGGCCAGGTCGCAGTTGCAAATGAGAACTTGTTCTCAACTAGCCTACCTGGTTAAATAAAGGTGAAATAAAAAAATAAAATAAATAAAAAATGTGTAACTGAGTAATTAAATAGGTTTAGGATAGGTCATTCACCATGTGTAACTGAGTAATTAAATAGGTTTAGGCTA
>NW_026276985.1:0-5338 GCF_023373465.1 Oncorhynchus keta
TGGAGCTGACACATCACATACAGGTATAGATAGGCCTGTCTGGGTTCAGCTGGAGCTCACACATCACATACAGGTATAGATAGGCCTGTCTGGGTTCAGCTGGAGCTGACACATCACATACAGGTATAGATAGGCCTGTCTGGGTTCAGCTTGAGCACACACATCACATACAGGTATAGATAGGCCTGTCTGGGTTCAGCTGGAACACACACATCACATACAGGTATAGATAGGTCCTGTCTGGGTTCAGCTGGAGCTCACACATCACATACAGGTATAGATAGTCCTGTCTGGGTTCAGCTGGAACACACACATCACATACAGGTATAGATAGGTATAGGTATAGATAGGTATAGATAGTCCTGTCTGGGTTCAGCTGGAGCTGACACATCACATACAGGTATAGATAGGTATAGGTATAGATAGGTATAGATAGTTCTCCATCTTATTTTTAAATATGGAGGCAATTTGTTTACAGCACATTTATTTGAGATGGGTGTAAACTAATTTTCTCATGCTCTCTCTTGTCTCTCTGCAGCAGACATACAGTTGAAGTTGGAAGTTTACATAGGGTCTTAACCACTCCACAAATTTCTGGTTAACAAACTATAGTTTTGGCAAGTCTGTTAGGACATCTACTTTGTGCATAACACAAGTCATTTTTCCAACAATTGTTTGCAGACAGATTATTTCACTTATAATTCACTGTATCACAATTCCAGTGGGTCAGAAGTTTACTTACACTAAGTTGACTGGGCCTTTAAACAGCTTGGAAAATTCCAGAAAATTATGTCATGGCTTTAGAAGTTTCTGATAGGCTAATTGACATCACATGAGTCAATTGGAGGTGTACCTGTGGATGTATTTCAAGGCCTACTTGAGCGGTGGTGATGCAGCTGTCATAATCTCTCAGGAAGGAGACGCGTTCTGTCTCCTAGAGATGAACTATATTTTGGGTGTGAAAAGTGCAAATAAATCCCAGAACAAAAGCAAAGGAACCTTGTGAAGATGCTGGAGGAAACAGGTACAAAAGTATCTATATCCACAGCAAAACGAGTCTTATATCGATATAACCTGGAAGGCCGCTCAGCAAGGAAGAAGCCACTGCTCCAAAAACCGCCATAAAAGCCAGACTACTGTTTGCAACTGCACATGGGGACAAAGATCGTAGTTTTTGGAGAAATGTCCTCTGGTCTGATGAAAGAAAAATATAACTGTTTGGCCATAATGACCATCGTTATGTTTGGAGGCTTGCAAGCCGAAGAACACCATCCCATCCATGAAGCACGGGGGTGGCAGCATCATGTTGTGGGGCTGCTTTGCTGCAGGAGAGACTGGTGCACTAAACAAAATAGATGGCATCATGAGGGAGGAAAAGAATGTGGATATATTGAAGCAACATCTCAAGACATCAGTCGGGAAGTTAAAAGCTTGGTCGCAAATGGGTCTTCCAATGGACAATGACCCCAAGCATACTTCCAAAGTTGTGGCAAAATGGCTTAAGGACAACAAAGTCAAGGTATTGGAGTGGACATCACAAAGCCCTGACCTCCATCCTATAGAAAATCTGTGGGCAGAACTGAAAAGTGTGTGCGAGCAAGGAGGCCTACAAACCTGATTCAGTTACACCAGCTCTGTCAGGAGGAATGGGGCCAAAATTCCCCAACTTATACGTGGGAAGCTTGTGGAAGGGTACCTGAAATGTTTGACCCAAGTTAAACAATTTAAAGGCAATGCTACCAAATAGTAATTGAGTGTATGTAAACTTCTGACCCACTGGGAATGTGATGAAAGAAATAAAAGCTGAAATAAATCATTCTCTCTACTATTATTCTGACATTTCACGTTCTTACAATATAGTGGTGATCCTAACTGACCTAAGACAGGGCATTTTTACTAGGATTAAATGTCAGGAATTGTGAAAAAGTTGTGAAGGTGTATGTAAACCTCCGACCTCAACTGTATGGTGAGCAATATGTTTGGAACATCGAATCGCCTTGAAATCCCTGTATCGAATCACAATACTTGTAAGATCGTGCCAATTTCAATACATGTCGTATCGTTAGTTCCCCTGGCATCTCCCTGCCCTCCTCATCCAGTCTCTAAACATTATTCATCTGAGTTAGTCCCAAGTTGTTGTTGTTTTACTCCTCACAGTCCTGGTTCTGTGAGCCTCTCACCACAGTCCTGGCTCTGTGAGCCTCTCTACCACAGTCCTGGCTCTGTGAGCCTCTCTACCACAGTCCTGGTTCTGTGAGCTTCTCTACCACAGTCCTGACTCTGTGAGCCTCTCTACCACAGTCCTGGTTCTGTGAGCTTCTCTACCACAGTCCTGGCTCTGTGAGCCTCTCTACCACAGTCCTGGCTCTGTGAGCTTCTCTACCACAGTCCTGGCTCTGTGAACCTCTCTACCACAGTCCTGGCTCTGTGAGCCTCTCTACCACAGTCCTGGCTCTGTGAGCCTCTCTACCACAGTCCTGGCTCTGTGAGCTTCTCTACCACAGTCCTGGCTCTGTAAGCCCCTCTACCACAGTCCTGGCTCTGTGAGCCTCTCTACCACAGTCCTGGCTCTGTGAGCTTCTCTACCACAGTCCTGGCTCTGTGAGCCTCTCTACCATAGTCCTGGCTTTGTGAGCTTCTCTACCACAGTCCTGGCTCTGTGAGCCTCTCTACCACAGCCCTGGCTCTGTGAGCTTCTCTACCACAGCCCTGGCTCTGTGAGCCTCTCTACCACAGCCCTGGCTCTGTGAGCCTCTCTACCACAGTCCTGGCTCTGTGAACTTCTCTAACACAGTCCTGGCTCTGTGAGCCTCTCTACCACAGCCCTGGCTCTGTGAGCTTCTCTACCACAGTCCTGGCTCTGTGAGCCTCTCTACCACAGTCCTGGCTCTGTGAGCTTCTCTACCACAGTCCTGGCTCTGTGAGCTTCTCTACCACAGTCCTGGCTCTGTGAGCTTCTCTACCACAGTCCTGGCTCTGTGAGCCTCTCTACCACAGTCCTGGCTCTGTGAGCCTCTCTACCACAGTCCTGGCTCTATGAACCTCTCTACCACAGTCCTGGCTCTGTGAGCCTCTCTACCACAGTCCTGGCTCTGTGAGCCTCTCTACCACAGCCCTGGCTCTGTGAGCTTCTCTACCACAGTCCTGGGTCTGTGAGCCTCTCTACCACAGCCCTGGCTCTGTGAGCTTCTCTACCACAGTACTGGCTCTATGAACCTCTCTACCACAGTCCTGGCTCTGTGAGCCTCTCTACCACAGTCCTGGCTCTGTGAGCCTCTCTACCACAGTCCTGGCTTTGTGAGCTTCTCTACCACAGTCCTGGCTCTGTGAGCCTCTCTACCACAGCCCTGGCTCTGTGAGCTTCTCTACCACAGCCCTGGCTCTGTGAGCCTCTCTACCACAGTCCTGGCTCTGTGAGCCTCTCTACCACAGTCCTGGCTCTGTGAACTTCTCTAACACAGTCCTGGCTCTGTGAGCCTCTCTACCACAGCCCTGGCTCTGTGAGCTTCTCTACCACAGTCTGGCTCTGTGAGCCTCTCTATCACAGTCCTGGCTCTGTGAGCTTCTCTACCACAGTCCTGGCTCTGTGAGCCTCTCTACCACAGTCCTGGCTCTGCAGAGCTTCTCTACCACAGTCCTGGCTCTGTGAGCCTCTCTACCACAGTCCTGGCTCTGTGAGCTTCTCTACCACAGTCCTGGCTCTGTGAGCTTCTCTACCACAGTCCTGGCTCTGTGAGCTTCTCTACCACAGTCCTGGCTCTGTAGAGCCTCTCTACCACAGTCCTGGCTCTGTGAGGCCTCTCTACCACAGTCCTGGCTCTATGAACCTCTCTACCACAGTCCTGGCTCTGTGAGCCTCTCTACCACAGTCCTGGCTCTGTGAGCCTCTCTACCACAGCCCTGGCTCTGTGAGCTTCTCTACCACAGTCCTGGGTCTGTGAGCCTCTCTACCACAGCCCTGGCTCTGTGAGCTTCTCTACCACAGTACTGGCTCTATGAACCTCTCTACCACAGTGCTGGCTCTGTGAGCCTCTCTACCACAGTCCTGGCTCTGTGAGCCTCTCTACCACAGTCCTGGTTCTGTGAGCCTCTCTACCACAGTCCTGGCTCTGTGAGCTTCTCTACCACAGTCCTGGCTCTGTGAGCCTCTCTACCACAGTCCTGGCTCTGTGAGCTTCTCTACCACAGTCCTGGCTCTGTGAGCCTTCTCTACCACAGTCCTGGCTCTGTGAGCTTCTCTACCACAGTCCTGGCTCTGTGAGCCTCTCTACCACAGTCCTGGCTCTGTGAGCCTCTCTACCACAGTCCTGGCTCTATGAACCTCTCTACCACAGTCCTGGCTCTGTGAGCCTCTCTACCACAGTCCTGGCTCTGTGAGCCTCTCTACCACAGCCCTGGCTCTGTGAGCTTCTCTACCACAGTCCTGGGTCTGTGAGCCTCTCTACCACAGCCCTGGCTCTGTGAGCTTCTCTACCACAGTACCTGGCTCTATGAACCTCTCTACCACAGTCCTGGCTCTGTGAGCCTCTCTACCACAGTCCTGGTTCTGTGAGCCTCTCTACCACAGCCCTGGTTCTGTGAGCCTCTCTACCACAGCCCTGGCTCTGTGAACCTCTCTACCACAGCCCTGGTTCTGTGAGCCTCTCTACCACAGCCCTGGCTCTGTGAGCCTCTCTACCACAGCCCTGGCTCTGTGAGCCTCTCTACCACAGCCCTGGCTCTGTGAGCCTCTCTACCACAGCCCTGGCTCTGTGAGCCTCTCTACCACAGCCCTGGCTCTGTGAGCCTCTCTACCACAGCCCTGGTTCTGTGAGCCTCTCTACCACAGCCCTGGTTCTGTGAGCCTCTCTACCACAGCCCTGGTTCTGTGAGCCTCTCTACCACAGCCCTGGTTCTGTGAGCCTCTCTACCACAGCCCTGGTTCTGTGAGCCTCTCTACCACAGCCCTGGTTCTGTGAGCCTCTCTACCACAGCCCTGGCTCTGTGAGCCTCTCTACCACAGCCCTGGCTCTGTGAGCCTCTCTACCACAGCCCTGGCTCTGTGAGCCTCTCTACCACAGCCCTGGTTCTGTGAGCCTCTCTACCACAGCCCTGGTTCTGTGAGCCTCTCTACCACAGCCCTGGTTCTGTGAGCCTCTCTACCACAGCCCTGGTTCTGTGAGCCTCTCTACCACAGCCCTGGCTCTGTGAGCCTCTCTACCACAGCCCTGGCTCTGTGAGCCTCTCTACCACAGCCCTGGTCTCTGTGAGCCTCTCTACCACAGCCCTGGCTCTGTGAGCCTCTCTACCACAGCCCTGGTTCTGTGAGCCTCTCTACCACAGCCCTGGTTCTGTGAGC
>NW_026276986.1:0-13361 GCF_023373465.1 Oncorhynchus keta
GTATGTACACTATAAACACTAAGATACAGTGTGGTATGTACACTATAAACACTGTCAGATACAGTGTGGTATGTACACTATAAACACTAAGCTACAGTGTGGTATGTACACTATAAACACTGTCAGATCCAGTGTGGTATGTACACTATAAACACTATCAGATACAGTGTGGTATGTACACTATAAACACTATCAGATACAGTGTGGTATGTACACTATAAACACTGTCAGATCCAGTGTGGTATGTACACTGTCAGATCCAGTGTGGTATGTACACTATAAACACTGTCAGATACAGTGTGGTATGTACACTATAAACACACAGTGGTATGTACACTATAAACACTGTCAGATCCAGTGTGGTATGTACACTATAAACACTGTCAGATCCAGTGTGGTATGTACACTATAAACACTGTCAGATACAGTGTGGTATGTACACTATAAACACTGTCAGATACAGTGTGGTATGTACACTATAAACACTCAGATCAGATAAAACACTCCAGTGTGGTATGTACAGTGTGGTATGTACACTATAAACACTGTCAGATCAGTGTGGTATGTACACTATAAACATACAGTGTGGTATGTACACTATAAACACTGTCAGATACAGTGTGGTATGTACACTATAAACACTGTCAGATCCAGTGTGGTATGTACACTATAAACACCGTCAGATACAGTGTGGTATGTACACTATAAACACTGTCAGATACAGTGTGGTATGTACACTATAAACACTAAGATACAGTGTGGTATGTACACTATAAACACTGTCAGATCCAGTGTGGTATGTACACTATAAACACTGTCAGATCAGTGTGGTAGTACACTATAAACACTGTCAGATCCAGTGGTATGTACACTATAAACACTGTCAGATCCAGTGTGGTATGTACACTATAAACACTGTCAGATCCAGTGTGGTATGTACACTATAAACACTGTCAGATACAGTGTGGTATGTACACTATAAACACTAAGATACAGTGTGGTATGTACACTATAAACACTGTCAGATACAGTGTGGTATGTACACTATAAACACTCAGATACAGTACACTATAAACATCAGATCCAGTGTGGTATGTACACTATAAACACTCAGATCCAGTGTGGTATGTACACTATAAACACTGTCAGATCCAGTGTGGTACACTATAAACACTGTCAGATCCAGTGTGGTATGTACACTATAAACACTCCAGTGTCATGATAAACACTGTCAGTGTGGTATGTACACTATAAACACTGTCAGATCCAGTGTGGTATGTACACTATAAACACTGTCAGATCCAGTGTGGTATGTACACTATAAACACTGTCAGATACAGTGTGGTATGTACACTATAAACACTCAGATCCATGTGCACTATAAACACTGTCAGATACAGTGCGGTATGTACACTATAAACACTGTCAGATACAGTGTGGTATGTACACTATAAACACTGTCAGATCCAGTGTGGTATGTACACTATAAACACTGTCAGATCCAGTGTGGTATGTACACTATAAACACTGTCAGATCCAGTGTGGTATGTACACTATAAACACTGTCAGATACAGTGTGGTATGTACACTATAAACACTAAGATACAGTGTGGTATGTACACTATAAACACTGTCAGATACAGTGTGGTATGTACACTATAAACACTGTCAGATACAGTGTGGTATGTACACTATAAACACTGTCAGATACAGTGTGGTATGTACACTATAAACACTAAGATACAGTGTGGTATGTACACTATAAACACTGTCAGATACAGTGTGGTATGTACACTATAAACACTGTCAGATCCAGTGTGGTATGTACACTATAAACACTCAGATCAGTGTGGTATGTAGATAAACACTGTCAGATCCAGTGTGGTATGTACACTATAAACACTGTCAGATCCAGTGTGGTATGTACACTATAAACACTGTCAGATACAGTGTGGTATGTACACTATAAACACTGTCAGATACAGTGTGGTATGTACACTATAAACACTGTCAGATACAGTGTGGTATGTACACTATAAACACTAAGATACAGTGTGGTATGTACACTATAAACACTATCAGATCCAGTGTGGTATGTAAACACTATAAACACTATCAGATACAGTGTGGTATGTACACTATAAACACTGTCAGATCCAGTGTGGTATGTACACTATAAACACTGTCAGATCCAGTGTGGTATGTACACTATAAACACTATCAGTCCAGTACACTATAAACACTCCAGATGTGGTATGTACACTATAAACACTGTCAGATACAGTGTGGTATGTACACTATAAACACTGTCAGATCCAGTGTGGTATGTACACTATAAACACTGTCAGATACAGTGTGGTATGTACACTATAAACACTGTCAGATACAGTGTGGTATGTACACTATAAACACTGTCAGATACAGTGTGGTATGTACACTATAAACACTGTCAGATCCAGTGTGGTATGTACACTATAAACATCTACAGTGTGGTATGTCAGATACAGTGGTATGTACACTATAAACACTATCAGATACAGTGTGGTATGTACACTATAAACACTGTCAGATCCAGTGTGGTATGTACACTATAAACACTGTCAGATCCAGTGTGGTATGTACACTATAAACACTGTCAGATCCAGTGTGGTATGTACACTATAAACACTGTCAGATAAACAGTCAGTCCAGTGTGGTATGTACACTATAAACACTGTCAGATACAGTGTGGTATGTACACTATAAACACTCAGATACAGTGTGGTATGTACACTATAAACACTATCAGATAAACACCAGTGTGGTATGTACACTATAAACACTGTCAGATACAGTGTGGTATGTACACTATAAACACTGTCAGATACAGTGTGGTATGTACACTATAAACACTATCAGATCCAGTGTGGTATGTACACTATAAACACTCAGATCAGTGTGGTATGTACACTATAAACACTGTCAGATACAGTGTGGTATGTACACTATAAACACTAAGATACAGTGTGGTATGTACACTATAAACACTATCAGATCCAGTGTGGTATGTACACTATAAACACTGTCAGATCCAGTGTGGTACACTATAAACACTGTCAGATACATAAACTATAAACACTCAGATACAGTGTGGTATGTACACTATAAACACTGTCAGATACAGTGTGGTATGTACACTATAAACACTATCAGATACAGTGTGGTATGTACACTATAAACACTGTCAGATCCAGTGTGGTATGTACACTATAAACACTGTCAGATCCAGTGTGGTATGTACACTATAAACACAGATGTACACTGTCAGATCAGTGTGGTATGTACACTATAAACACTGTCAGATCCAGTGTGGTATGTACACTATAAACACTGTCAGATACAGTGTGGTATGTACACTATAAACACTGTCAGATCCAGTGTGGTATGTACACTATAAACACTGTCAGATCCAGTGTGGTATGTACACTATAAACACTGTCAGATACAGTGTGGTATGTACACTATAAACACTGTCAGATACAGTGTGGTATGTACACTATAAACACTATCAGATCCAGTGTGGTATGTACACTATATCAAACACTATAAACACTGTCAGATCCAGTGTGGTATGTACACTATAAACACTGTCAGATACAGTGTGGTATGTACACTATAAACACTGTCAGATACAGTGTGGTATGTACACTATAAACACTGTCAGATCCAGTGTGGTATGTACACTATAAACACTGTCAGATCCAGTGTGGTATGTACACTATAAACACTGTCAGATCCAGTGTGGTATGTACACTATAAACACTGTCAGATCCAGTGTGGTATGTACACTATAAACACTAAGATCCAGTGTGGTATGTACACTATAAACACTGTCAGATCCAGTGTGGTATGTACACTATAAACACTGTCAGATCCAGTGTGGTATGTACACTATAAACACTGTCAGATCCAGTGTGGTATGTACACTATAAACACTGTCAGATACAGTGTGGTATGTACACTATAAACACTGTCAGATCCAGTGTGGTATGTACACTATAAACACTGTCAGATACAGTGTGGTATGTACACTATAAACACTGTCAGATACAGTGTGGTATGTACACTATAAACACTGTCAGATACAGTGTGGTATGTACACTATAAACACTGTAAGATACAGTGTGGTATGTACACTATAAACACTGTCAGATCCAGTGTGGTATGTACACTATAAACACTGTCAGATCCAGTGTGGTATGTACACTATAAACACTGTCAGATCCAGTGTGGTATGTACACTATAAACACTGTCAGATCCAGTGTGGTATGTACACTATAAACACTAAGATCCAGTGTGGTATGTACACTATAAACACTATCAGATACAGTGTGGTATGTACACTATAAACACTGTCAGATCCAGTGTGGTATGTACACTATAAACACTGTCAGATACAGTGTGGTATGTACACTATAAACACTGTCAGATCCAGTGTGGTATGTACACTATAAACACTGTCAGATCCAGTGTGGTATGTACACTATAAACACTGTCAGATACAGTGTGGTATGTACACTATAAACACTGTCAGATCCAGTGTGGTATGTACACTATAAACACTAAGATCCAGTGTGGTATGTACACTATAAACACTGTCAGATCCAGTGTGGTATGTACACTATAAACACTGTCAGATCCAGTGTGGTATGTACACTATAAACACTAAGATACAGTGTGGTATGTACACTATAAACACTGTCAGATACAGTGTGGTATGTACACTATAAACACTATCAGATCCAGTGTGGTATGTACACTATAAACACTGTCAGATCCAGTGTGGTATGTACACTATAAACACTATCAGATCCAGTGTGGTATGTACACTATAAACACTGTCAGATCCAGTGTGGTATGTACACTATAAACACTGTCAGATCCAGTGTGGTATGTACACTATAAACACTGTCAGATACAGTGTGGTATGTACACTATAAACACTGTCAGATACAGTGTGGTATGTACACTATAAACACTATCAGATCCAGTGTGGTATGTACACTATAAACACTGTCAGATCCAGTGTGGTATGTACACTATAAACACTGTCAGATCCAGTGTGGTATGTACACTATAAACACTGTCAGATCCAGTGTGGTATGTACACTATAAACACTATCAGTACACTATAAACACAGTGTGGTATGTACACTATAAACACTATCAGATCCAGTGTGGTATGTACACTATAAACACTGTCAGATACAGTGTGGTATGTACACTATAAACACTGTCAGATCCAGTGTGGTATGTACACTATAAACACTAAGATACAGTGTGGTATGTACACTATAAACACTGTCAGATCCAGTGTGGTATGTACACTATAAACACTATCAGATCCAGTGTGGTATGTACACTATAAACACTATCAGATCCAGTGTGGTATGTACACTATAAACACTGTCAGATACAGTGTGGTATGTCAGTGTGTATGTACACTATAAACACTGTCAGATCCAGTGTGGTATGTACACTATAAACACTGTCAGATCCAGTGTGGTATGTACACTATAAACACTGTCAGATCCAGTGTGGTATGTACACTATAAACACTGTCAGATCCAGTGTGGTATGTACACTATAAACACTGTCAGATCCAGTGTGGTATGTACACTATAAACACTGTCAGATCCAGTGTGGTATGTACACTATAAACACTATCAGATCCAGTGTGGTATGTACACTATAAACACTGTCAGATCCAGTGTGGTATGTACACTATAAACACTGTCAGATCCAGTGTGGTATGTACACTATAAACACTGTCAGATCCAGTGTGGTATGTACACTATAAACACTATCAGATCCAGTGTGGTATGTACACTATAAACACTGTCAGATACAGTGTGGTATGTACACTATAAACACTGTCAGATCCAGTGTGGTATGTACACTATAAACACTATCAGATACAGTGTGGTATGTACACTATAAACACTATCAGATACAGTGTGGTATGTACACTATAAACACTGTCAGATACAGTGTGGTATGTACACTATAAACACTGTCAGATCCAGTGTGGTATGTACACTATAAACACTGTCAGATCCAGTGTGATATGTACACTATAAACACTATCAGATCCAGTGTGGTATGTACACTATAAACACTAAGATCCAGTGCGGTATGTACACTATAAACACTGTCAGATACAGTGTGGTATGTACACTATAAACACTAAGATACAGTGTGGTATGTACACTATAAACACTGTCAGATCCAGTGTGGTATGTACACTATAAACACTGTCAGATCCAGTGTGGTATGTACACTATAAACACTGTCAGATACAGTGTGGTATGTACACTATAAACACTGTCAGATACAGTGTGGTATGTACACTATAAACACTGTCAGATCCAGTGTGGTATGTACACTATAAACACTATCAGATCAGACAGTGTGGTATGTACACTATAAACACACAGTGTATAAACACTATCAGATACAGTGTGGTATGTACACTATAAACACTGTCAGATCCAGTGTGGTATGTACACTATAAACACTATCAGATCCAGTGTGGTATGTACACTATAAACACTGTCAGATACAGTGTGGTATGTACACTATAAACACTGTCAGATCCAGTGTGGTATGTACACTATAAACACTGTCAGATCCAGTGTGGTATGTACACTATAAACACTGTCAGATCCAGTGTGGTATGTACACTATAAACACTAAGATACAGTGTGGTATGTACACTATAAACACTGTCAGATCCAGTGTGGTATGTACACTATAAACACTGTCAGATCCAGTGTGGTATGTACACTATAAACACTGTCAGATACAGTGTGGTATGTACACTATAAACACTGTCAGATCCAGTGTGGTATGTACACTATAAACACTATCAGATATGTACACTATAAACACTGTCAGATACAGTGTGGTATGTACACTATAAACACTATCAGATCCAGTGTGGTATGTACACTATAAACACTGTCAGATCCAGTGTGGTATGTACACTATAAACACTGTCAGATCCAGTGTGGTATGTACACTATAAACACTGTCAGATCCAGTGTGGTATGTACACTATAAACACTGTCAGATATCAGTGTGGTATGTACTATAAACACTATAAACACTGTCAGATCCAGTGTGGTATGTACACTATAAACACTGTCAGATACCACTATCAGTGTGGTATGTACACTATAAACACTATCAGATGTACACCAGTGTGGTATGTACACTATAAACACTGTCAGATCCAGTGTGGTATGTACACTATAAACACTGTCAGATACAGTGTGGTATGTACACTATAAACACTGTCAGATACAGTGTGGTATGTACACTATAAACACTATCAGATCCAGTGTGGTATGTACACTATAAACACTGTCAGATCCAGTGTGGTATGTACACTCTAAACACTGTCAGATACAGTGTGGTATGTACACTATAAACACTATCAGATCCAGTGTGGTATGTACACTATAAACACTATCAGATACAGTGTGGTATGTACACTATAAACACTCAGATCAGTACACTATAAACACAGCTACAGTGTGGTATGTACACTATAAACACTACAGTGTCATGATAAACAGTGTGGTATGTACACTATAAACACTGTCAGATCCAGTGTGGTATGTACACTATAAACACTCAGATCAGATACAGTGTGGTATGTACACTATAAACACTGTCAGATCCAGTGTGGTATGTACACTATAAACACTATCAGATCCAGTGTGGTATGTACACTATAAACACTGTCAGATCCAGTGTGGTATGTACACTATAAACACTGTCAGATCCAGTGTGGTATGTACACTATAAACACTGTCAGATACAGTGTGGTATGTACACTATAAACACTGTCAGATACAGTGTGGTATGTACACTATAAACACTGTCAGATCCAGTGTGGTATGTACACTATAAACACTATCAGATACAGTGTGGTATGTACACTATAAACACTGTCAGATACAGTGTGGTATGTACACTATAAACACTGTCAGATCCAGTGTGGTATGTACACTATAAACACTGTCAGATCCAGTGTGGTATGTACACTATAAACACTGTCAGATCCAGTGTGGTATGTACACTATAAACACTGTCAGATACAGTGTGGTATGTACACTATAAACACTGTCAGATCCAGTGTGGTATGTACACTATAAACACTGTCAGATACAGTGTGGTATGTACACTATAAACACTGTCAGATCCAGTGTGGTATGTACACTATAAACACTGTCAGATCCAGTGTGGTATGTACACTATAAACACTGTCAGATCCAGTGTGGTATGTACACTATAAACACTGTCAGTACACTATAAACATCAGATCCAGTGTGGTATGTACACTATAAACACTGTCAGATCCAGTGTGGTATGTACACTATAAACACTATCAGATCCAGTGTGGTATGTACACTATAAACACTATCAGATGTGGTATGTACACTATAAACACTGTCAGATCCAGTGTGGTATGTACACTATAAACACTATCAGATACAGTGTGGTATGTACACTATAAACACTGTCAGATACAGTGTGGTATGTACACTATAAACACTATGTACACTATCAGATACAGTGTGGTATGTACACTATAAACACTGTCAGATACAGTGTGGTATGTACACTATAAACACTGTCAGATCCAGTGTGGTATGTACACTATAAACACTATCAGATCCAGTGTGGTATGTACACTATAAACACTGTCAGATACAGTGTGGTATGTACACTATAAACACTGTCAGATCCAGTGTGGTATGTACACTATAAACACTATCAGATCCAGTGTGGTATGTACACTATAAACACTGTCAGATCCAGTGTGGTATGTACACTATAAACACTGTCAGATACAGTGTGGTATGTACACTATAAACACTGTACACTATAAACAGATCCAGTGTGGTGGTATGTACACTATAAACACTAAACACTATCAGATCCAGTGTGGTATGTACACTATAAACACTGTCAGATCCAGTGTGGTATGTACACTATAAACACTCAGATACAGTGTGGTATGTACACTATAAAAACACAGTGTGGTAGTACACTATAAACACAGTACAGTGGTATGTACACTATAAACACTGTCAGATCCAGTGTGGTATGTACACTATAAACACTGTCAGATCCAGTGTGGTATGTACACTATAAACACTGTCAGATACAGTGTGGTATGTACACTATAAACACTGTCAGATCCAGTGTGGTATGTACACTATAAACACTATCAGATACAGTGTGGTATGTACACTATAAACACTGTCAGATCCAGTGTGGTATGTACACTATAAACACAGTGTGGTATGTACACTATAAACACTGTCAGATCCAGTGTGGTATGTACACTATAAACACTATCAGATACAGTGTGGTATGTACACTATAAACACTATCAGATCCAGTACACTATAAACACTGTCAGATCCAGTGTGGTATGTACACTATAAACACTATCAGATCCAGTGTGGTATGTACACTATAAACACTGTCAGATCCAGTGTGGTATGTACACTATAAACACTATCAGAACCAGTGTGGTATGTACACTATAAACACTGTCAGATACAGTGTGGTATGTAAACACTATCCAGTGTGGTATGTACACTATAAACACTGTCAGATCCAGTGTGGTATGTACACTATAAACACTGTCAGATCCAGTGTGGTATGTACACTATAAACACTATCAGATACAGTGTGGTATGTACACTATAAACACTGTCAGATCCAGTGTGGTATGTACACTATAAACACTGTATGTACACTATAAACACTATCAGATCCAGTGTGGTATGTACACTATAAACACTGTCAGATCCAGTGTGGTATGTACACTATAAACACTATCAGATACAGTGTGGTATGTACACTATAAACACTGTCAGATCCAGTGTGGTATGTACACTATAAACACTGTCAGATACAGTGTGGTATGTACACTATAAACACTGTCAGATCCAGTGTGGTATGTACACTATAAACACTATCAGATACAGTGTGGTATGTACACTATAAACACTATCAGATCCAGTGTGGTATGTACACTATAAACACTGTCAGATCCAGTGTGGTATGTACACTATAAACACTATCAGATACAGTGTGGTATGTACACTATAAACACTATCAGATACAGTGTGGTATGTACACTATAAACACTGTCAGATCCAGTGTGGTATGTACACTATAAACACTGTCAGATCCAGTGTGGTATGTACACTATAAACACTGTCAGATACAGTGTGGTATGTACACTATAAACACTCAGATCAGATCAGATCCAGTGTGGTATGTACACTATAAACACTGTCAGATACAGTGTGGTATGTACACTATAAACACTGTCAGATACAGTGTGGTATGTACACTATAAACACTATCAGATACAGTGTGTACACTATAAACACTAAGATACAGTGTGGTATGTACACTATAAACACTCAGATCCAGTGTGGTATGTACACTATAAACAGTGTGGTATGTACACTATAAACACTGTCAGATCCAGTGTGGTATGTACACTATAAACACTCAGTCAGATAAACACAGTGTGGTATGTACACTATAAACACTATCAGATCCAGTGTGGTATGTACACTATAAACACTGTCAGATACAGTGTGGTATGTACACTATAAACACTGTCAGATCCAGTGTGGTATGTACACTATAAACACTATCAGATACAGTGTGGTATGTACACTATAAACACTATCAGATACAGTGTGGTATGTACACTATAAACACTGTCAGATCCAGTGTGGTATGTACACTATAAACACTGTCAGATCCAGTGTGGTATGTACACTATAAACACCAGTGTGGTATGTACACTATAAACACTGTCAGATCCAGTGTGTGGTATGTACACTATACAGTGTGGTATGTACACTATAAACACTGTCAGATCCAGTGTGGTATGTACACTATAAACACTCAGATACAGTGTGGTATGTACACTATAAACACTGTCAGATCCAGTGTGGTATGTACACTATAAACACTCAGATACAGTGTGGTAGATACAGTGTGGTATGTACACTATAAACACTGTCAGATCCAGTGTGGTATGTACACTATAAACACTGTCAGATACAGTGTGGTATGTACACTATAAACACTAAGATCCAGTGTGGTATGTACACTATAAACACTGTCAGATCCAGTGTGGTATGTACACTATAAACACTGTCAGATACAGTGTGGTATGTACACTATAAACACTGTCAGATCCAGTGTGGTATGTACACTATAAATGTACACTAAACACTGTCAGATCCAGTGTGGTATGTACACTATAAACACTGTCAGATCCAGTGTGGTATGTACACTATAAACACTATCAGATACAGTGTGGTATGTACACTATAAACACTCAGATACAGTGTGGTATGTACACTATAAACACTGTCAGATCCAGTGTGGTATGTACACTATAAACACTGTCAGATCCAGTGTCAGTATGTATGTACACTATAAACACTGTCAGATCCAGTATGTACACTATAAACACTGTAAACAGTGTGGTATGTACACAGATACAGTGTGGTATGTACACTATAAACACTCAGATCAGTGTGGTAGATACAGTGTGGTATGTACACTATAAACACTATCAGATCCAGTGTGGTATGTACACTATAAACACTGTCAGATCCAGTGTGGTATGTACACTATAAACACTAAGATACAGTGTGGTATGTACACTATAAACACTGTCAGATACAGTGTGGTATGTACACTATAAACACTATCAGATCCAGTGTGGTATGTACACTATAAACACTGTCAGATACAGTGTGGTATGTACACTATAAACACTGTCAGATACAGTGTGGTATGTACACTATAAACACTATCAGATAAACACCAGTGTGGTATGTACACTATAAACACTATCAGATCCAGTGTGGTATGTACACTATAAACACTGTCAGATCCAGTGTGGTATGTACACTATAAACACTGTCAGATACAGTGTGGTATGTACACTATAAACACTAAGCTACAGTGTGGTATGTACACTATAAACACTAAGATACAGTGTGGTATGTACACTATAAACACTGTCAGATCCAGTGTGGTATGTACACTATAAACACTGTCAGATCCAGTGTGGTATGTACACTATAAACACTGTCAGATACAGTGTGGTATGTACACTATAAACACTGTCAGATCCAGTGTGGTATGTACACTATAAACACTGTCAGATCCAGTGTGGTATGTACACTATAAACACTATCAGATACAGTGTGGTATGTACACTATAAACACTGTCAGATCCAGTGTGGTATGTACACTATAAACACTATCAGATCCAGTGTGGTATGTACACTATAAACACTGTCAGATACAGTGTGGTATGTACACTATAAACACTGTCAGATCCAGTGTGGTATGTACACTATAAACACTATCAGATCCAGTGTGGTATGTACACTATAAACACTATCAGATACAGTGTGGTATGTACACTATAAACACTATCAGATACAGTGTGGTATGTACATCCAGTGTGGTATGTACACTATAAACACTATCAGATCCATAAACTATAAACACTAAGATACAGTGTGGTATGTACACTATAAACACTGTCAGATACAGTGTGGTATGTACACTATAAACACTGTCAGATCCAGTGTGGTATGTACACTATAAACACTCAGATCAGTACACTATAAACACTAAGATACAGTGGTATGTACACTATAAACACACAGTGTGGTATGTACACTATAAACACTGTCAGATCCAGTGTGGTATGTACACTATAAACACTGTCAGATCCAGTGTGGTATGTACACTATAAACACTGTCAGATACAGTGTGGTATGTACACTATAAACACTGTCAGATCCAGTGTGGTATGTACACTATAAACACTAAGATACAGTGTGGTATGTACACTATAAACACTAAGATACAGTGTGGTATGTACACTATAAACACTATCAGATCCAGTGTGGTATGTACACTATAAACACTGTCAGATACAGTGTGGTATGTACACTATAAACACTGTCAGATCCAGTGTGGTATGTACACTATAAACACTATCAGATACAGTGTGGTATGTACACTATAAACACTGTCAGATCCAGTGTGGTATGTACACTATAAACACTAAGATACAGTGTGGTATGTACACTATAAACACTGTCAGATCCAGTGTGGTATGTACACTATAAACACTATCAGATCCAGTGTGGTATGTACACTATACACTATAAACACTATCAAACACTGTCAGATACAGTGTGTATGGTATGTACACTATAAACACTGTCAGATCCAGTGTGGT
>NW_026276987.1:0-1067 GCF_023373465.1 Oncorhynchus keta
AGAGGAAAGATGATAATAGCTTTAGAGAGGAAAGATGATAATAGTTTAGAGAGAGGAAAGATGATAATAGTTTAGAGAGAGGAAAGATGATAATAGTTTAGAGAGGAAAGATGATAATAGTTTAGAGAGGAAAGATGATAATAGTTTAGAGAGGAAAGATGATAATAGTTTAGAGAGGAAAGATGATAATAGTTTAGAGAGGAAAGATGATAATAGTTTAGAGAGGAAAGATGATAATAGTTTAGAGAGAGGAAAGATGATAATAGTTTAGAGAGGAAAGATGATAATAGTTTAGAGAGAGGAAAGATGATAATAGTTTAGAGAGAGGAAAGATGATAATAGTTTCAGAGAGAGGAAAGATGATAATAGTTTAGAGATATTTAAGATGATAATAGTTTAGTAGAGGAAAGATGATAATAGTTTAGAGAGGAAAGATGATAATAGTTTAGAGAGGAAAGATGATAATAGTTTAGAGAGGAAAGAGATAATAGTTTAGAGAGGAAAGATGAATAGTTTAGAGAGGAAAGATGATAATAGTTTAGATAATAGAGGAAAGATGATAATAGTTTAGAGAGGAAAGATGATAATAGTTTAGAGAGGAAAGATGATAATAGTTTAGAGAGGAAAGATGATAATAGTTTAGAGAGAGGAAAGATGATAATAGTTTAGAGAGGAAAGATGATAATAGTTTAGAGGAAAGATGATATATAGTTTAGAGAGGAAAGATGAGGAAAGATGATAATAGTTTAGAGAGGAAAGATGATAATAGTTTAGAGAGGAAAGATGATAATAGTTTAGAGAGAGGAAAGATGATAATAGTTTAGAGAGGAAAGATGATAATAGTTTAGAGAGGAAAGATGATAATAGTTTAGAGAGAGGAAAGATGATAATAGTTTAGAGAGGAAAGATGATAATAGTTTAGAGAGAGGAAAGATGATAATAGTTTAGAGAGAGGAAAGATGATAATAGTTTAGAGAGGAAAGATGATAATAGTTTAGAGAGGAAAGATGATAATAGTTTAGAGAGAGGAAAGATGATAATAGTTTAGAGAGGAAAGATGATAATAG
>NW_026276988.1:0-4927 GCF_023373465.1 Oncorhynchus keta
ATGATTCAGAGGACAACTGGGTGAAAGTGTTGTGGTCAGATGAGACCAAAATGGAGCTCTTTGGCATCAACTCAACTTGCTGTGTTTGGAGGAGGAGGAATGCCTATGACCCCAGAACACCATCCCCTACCTTCAAACATGGAGGTGGAAACATTCTGCTTTGGGGAGTGTTTCTGCTAAGGGGACAGGACAACTTCACCGCATCAAAGGAACGATGGAGCGGGGCCATGTACCGTCAAATCTTGGTGAGAACCTCCTTCCCTCAGCCAGGCATTGAAAATGGGGTCGCGGATGGGTTTTCAACATGACAATGACCCAAAACACAGGGCCAGGCAACAAAGGAGTGGCTCAAGAAGAAGCACATTAAGGTCCTGGAGTGGCCTAGCCAGTCTCCAGACCTTAATCCCATAGAAAATCTGGAGGGCTGAAGGTTCGAGGTTGCCAAACATCAGCCTCGAAACATTAATGACTTGGAAGATCTGCAAAGAGGAGTGGGACAAAATCCCTCCTGAGATGTGCAAACCTGGTGGCCAACTACAATAAACATCTGACCTCTGTGATTGCCAACAAGGGTTTTGTCACCAAGTACTAAGTCATGTTTTGCAGAGGGGTCAAATACTTATTTCCCTCATTAAAATGCAAATCAATTGATAAAGTTTCTGACATGCGTTTTTCTGGATTGTTTTGTTGTTATTCTGTCTCTCACTGTTCAAATAAACCTACCATTTTATAGACTGATCATTTCTTTGTCAGTGGGCGAATGTACAAAATCAACAGAGGATCAAATACTTTTTTCCATCACTGTAAATATACATGTGTATGTAAAAATGGACAATTGCAAAGCATGCTGAGTATTATTTGAATGAGCTCCATCATGAAACAAGGTTTTGTCTAGAAGGGTTACAGAATTTGTCAAATTGCATTTTTGTACGATGTTTAGGATAATTAACGTATAGCAGGTTAGGTTCGGTTAGGTGTATCCACGTCTAGACATGACCTCGAGCAAGGCCAATAATAATACCCAGTGTGCTTTGTAGTTGATTTTTGGTTTGTTTATTTTCACATTTACATTTAGGTTATTTAGTGGACACTTATCTAGAGTGACTTACAGTCAGCAAGCGCATTCAACTAAGGATGATGAACAGATTAACAGCGCACATCACAGTCATAGCAAGTAAAATGTTTCTGTAAACGTTACTGAGGAAAGTTGTTGCTGTTCAGCCAGCTACTCTCCAAAGCTTTTAATTAAATACATTGTTAAAACCGCAAGTATTTTTGCAGTTTACTTTTGATACATTTATGCTATTTTGTAATTGTGTTTTTGTCATGTTTTCCCATCCCTGAGTTCAGGTAGGGAGACTCCGTGGGGCGTGTGTTGTCGCTGTACTGGAGGAAATGTCATGTTAGAACACAAAGTTAGTGTAACTGTATTTCAATACTCTACAAGTGGCTTCCCCATCATTCATCAGCACCGATCTGAAAACATACAGGTGGAGAATAGACAGTATGGCGCACAGCACATTTGTAGGTGTTAAAATCTCAGTGTTGAAAAAAGGTAAAGTGCTGTGAGTGTTAAAACCCACTTTTGATTCTAGTGGGGTTTTAACACCAGTGGGATGAAATTGACGCCACATGTTGTCAAAAAAAAAATGCAAGTATTATTTTAATCGCAGTGGAATCAACACATGGTTTTGTTGTTCAAATCAAAATGAATTGGTCACAGCAATAACCTAGCAATACAAAACATACTACTACTAGCTGCAGACCTTCAATACAAAACAATACTACTACTAGCTACTACCAGGCCTTCAATACAAAACAATACTACTACTAGCTACTGCAGACCTTCAATACAAACAATACTACTACTAGCTACTGCAACTTCAATACAAAACAATACTACTAGCTACTGCAGACCTTCAATACAAAACAATACTACTACTATACTGCAGACCTTCAATACAAAACAATACTACTACTAGCTACTGCAGACCTTCAATACAAAACAATACTACTACTAGCTACTGCAGACCTTCAATACAAAACAATACTACTACTAGCTACTGCAGACCTTCAATACAAAACAATACTACTACTAGCTACTGCAGACCTTCAATACAAAACAATACTACTACTAGCTACTGCAGACCTTCAATACAAAACAATACTACTACTAGCTACTGCAGACCTTCAATACAAAACAATACTACTACTAGCTACTGCAGACCTTCAATACAAAACAATACTACTACTAGCTACTGCAGACCTTCAATACAAAACAATACTACTACTAGCTACTGCAGACCTTCAATACAAAACAATACTACTACTAGCTACTGCAGACCTTCAATACAAAACAATACTACTACTAGCTACTGCAGACCTTCAATACAAAACAATACTACTACTAGCTACTGCAGACCTTCAATACAAAACAATACTACTACTAGCTACTGCAGACCTTCAATACAAAACAATACTACTACTAGCTACTGCAGACCTTCAATACAAAACAATACTACTACTAGCTACTGCAGACCTTCAATACAAAACAATACTACTACTAGCTACTGCAGACCTTCAATACAAAACAATACTACTACTAGCTACTGCAGACCTTCAATACAAAACAATACTACTACTAGCTACTGCAGACCTTCAATACAAAACAATACTACTACTAGCTACTGCAGACCTTCAATACAAAACAATACTACTACTAGCTACTGCAGACCTTCAATACAAAACAATACTACTACTAGCTACTGCAGACCTTCAATACAAAACAATACTACTACTAGCTACTGCAGACCTTCAATACAAAACAATACTACTACTAGCTACTGCAGACCTTCAATACAAAACAATACTACTACTAGCTACTGCAGACCTTCAATACAAAACAATACTACTACTAGCTACTGCAGACCTTCAATACAAAACAATACTACTACTAGCTACTGCAGACCTTCAATACAAAACAATACTACTACTAGCTACTGCAGACCTTCAATACAAAACAATACTACTACTAGCTACTGCAGACCTTCAATACAAAACAATACTACTACTAGCTACTGCAGACCTTCAATACAAAACAATACTACTACTAGCTACTGCAGACCTTCAATACAAAACAATACTACTACTAGCTACTGCAGACCTTCAATACAAAACAATACTACTACTAGCTACTGCAGACCTTCAATACAAAACAATACTACTACTAGCTACTGCAGACCTTCAATACAAAACAATACTACTACTAGCTACTGCAGACCTTCAATACAAAACAATACTACTACTAGCTACTGCAGACCTTCAATACAAAACAATACTACTACTAGCTACTGCAGACCTTCAATACAAAACAATACTACTACTAGCTACTGCAGACCTTCAATACAAAACAATACTACTACTAGCTACTGCAGACCTTCAATACAAAACAATACTACTACTAGCTACTGCAGACCTTCAATACAAAACAATACTACTACTAGCTACTGCAGACCTTCAATACAAAACAATACTACTACTAGCTACTGCAGACCTTCAATACAAAACAATACTACTACTAGCTACTGCAGACCTTCAATACAAAACAATACTACTACTAGCTACTGCAGACCTTCAATACAAAACAATACTACTACTAGCTACTGCAGACCTTCAATACAAAACAATACTACTACTAGCTACTGCAGACCTTCAATACAAAACAATACTACTACTAGCTACTGCAGACCTTCAATACAAAACAATACTACTACTAGCTACTGCAGACCTTCAATACAAAACAATACTACTACTAGCTACTGCAGACCTTCAATACAAAACAATACTACTACTAGCTACTGCAGACCTTCAATACAAAACAATACTACTACTAGCTACTGCAGACCTTCAATACAAAACAATACTACTACTAGCTACTGCAGACCTTCAATACAAAACAATACTACTACTAGCTACTGCAGACCTTCAATACAAAAACAATACTACTACTAGCTACTGCAGACCTTCAATACAAAACAATACTACTACTAGCTACTGCAGACCTTCAATACAAAACAATACTACTACTAGCTACTGCAGACCTTCAATACAAAACAATACTACTACTAGCTACTGCAGACCTTCAATACAAAACAATACTACTACTAGCTACTGCAGACCTTCAATACAAAACAATACTACTACTAGCTACTGCAGACCTTCAATACAAAACAATACTACTACTAGCTACTGCAGACCTTCAATACAAAACAATACTACTACTAGCTACTGCAGACCTTCAATACAAAACAATACTACTACTAGCTACTGCAGACCCTTCAATACAAAACAATACTACTACTAGCTACTGCAGACCTTCAATACAAGAAACAATACTACTACTAGCTACTGCAGACCTTCAATACAAAACAATACTACTACTAGCTACTGCAGACCTTCAATACAAAACAATACTACTACTAGCTACTGCAGACCTTCAATACAAAACAGATACTACTACTAGCCACTGCAGACCTTCAATGCAAAACAATACTACTACTAGCTACTGCAGACCTTCAATACAAAACAATACTACTACTAGCTACTGCAGACCTTCAATACAAAACAATACTACTAATAGCTACTGCAGACCTTCAATACAAAACAATACTACTACTAGCTACTGCAGACCTTCTTCAATACAAACAATGCTGCTGCTGGCTGTCGGACTGACCTTCAGTACAAGCAAACGATGCTGCTGCTGGCTACTGCGGACCTTCCAATACAAAGGCAATTACTACTAGCTACTGCAGACCTTCAATACAAAACAATACTACTACTAGCTACTGCAGACCTTCAATACAAACAATACTACTACTACTACTGCAGACCTTCATCACAAACACTACTACCAATAGACCGCAATACA
>NW_026276989.1:0-5675 GCF_023373465.1 Oncorhynchus keta
TGTATTTAACTAAGGTATAGATCAGAGTGACTTACAGTCCACTGTATTTAACTAAGGTATAGATCAGAGAGACTTACAGTCACTGTATTTAACTAAGGTATAGATCAGAGTGACTTACAGCCACTGTATTTAACTAAGGTATAGATCAGAGTGACTTACAGCCACTTTATTTAACTAAGGTATAGATCAGAGAGACTTACAGTCACTGTACTTAACTAAGGTATAGATCAGAGAGACTTACAGTCACTGTATTTAACTAAGGTATAGATCAGAGAGACTTACAGCCACTTTATTTAACTAAGGTATAGATCAGAGAGACTTACAGCCGCTTTATTTAACTAAGGTATAGATCAGAGAGACTTACAGTCACTGTATTTAACTAAGGTATAGATCAGAGAGACTTACAGTCACTGTATTTAACTAAGGTATAGATCAGAGAGACTTACAGCCACTGTATTTAACTAAGGTATAGATCAGAGAGACTTACAGTCACTGTATTTAACTAAGGTATAGATCAGAGAGACTTACAGCCACTGTATTTAACTAAGGTATAGATCAGAGAGACTTACAGTCACTGTATTTAACTAAGGTATAGATCAGAGAGACTTACAGCCACTTTATTTAACTAAGGTATAGATCAGAGAGACTTACAGCCGCTTTATTTAACTAAGGTATAGATCAGAGAGACTTACAGTCACTGTATTTAACTAAGGTATAGATCAGAGAGACTTACAGCCACTTTATTTAACTAAGGTATAGATCAGAGAGACTTACAGTCCCTGTATTTAACTAAGGTATAGATCAGAGTGACTTACAGCCACTGTATTTAACTAAGGTATAGATCAGAGAGACTTACAGTCCACTGTATTTAACTAAGGTATAGATCAGAGAGACTTACAGCCACTGTATTTAACTAAGGTATAGATCAGAGAGACTTACAGTCCACTGTATTTAACTAAGGTATAGATCAGAGAGACTTACAGTCCCTGTAGTTAAATTAAGGTATAGATCAGAGTGACTTACAGTCCCTTTATTTAACTAAGGTATAGATCAGAGTGACTTACAGTCCCTGTATTTAACTAAGGTATAGATCAGAGAGACTTACAGCCACTTTATTTAACTAAGGTATAGATCAGAGAGACTTACAGTCCACTGTATTTAACTAAGGTATAGATCAGAGAGACTTACAGCCACTTTATTTAACTAAGGTATAGATCAGAGAGACTTACAGCCGCTGTATTTAACTAAGGTATAGATCAGAGTGACTTACAGTCCCTGTATTTAACTAAGGTATAGATCAGAGAGACTTACAGCCACTTTATTTAACTAAGGTATAGATCAGAGAGACTTACAGTCCCTGTATTTAACTAAGGTATAGATCAGAGAGACTTACAGCCACTGTATTTAACTAAGGTATAGATCAGAGAGACTTACAGCCACTTTATTTAACTAAGGTATAGATCAGAGTGACTTACAGTCCCTGTAGTTAACTAAGGTATAGATCAGAGAGACTTACAGTCCCCTGTATTTAACTAAGGTATAGATCAAGTTTGGCCACTTTATTTAACTAAGGTATAGTCAGAGTGACTTACAGTCCCTGTATTAACTAAGGTAGATCAAGTGACTTACAGTCCTGTATTTAACTAATTATAGATCAGAGACTTACAGCCACTTTGGTAACTAGGTATAGATCAGAGACTTTTAGTCCCTGTATTTGCTAAGGTATAGATCAGAGACTTGTACTGTATTTAACTAAGGTATAGATCAGAGAGACAACAGCCACTGTGCTAAGGTATAGATCAGAGTGACTGGCAGTCCACTATTTAACTCAAGGTATAGATCAGATTTCACAGTCCCTGCAGTTAACCAAGGTATAGATCAGAGAGACCTGCACTGCTAAGGTATGGGTCAGAGTACCCTGGGCAGCCACTTTATTTAACTAGGTAGATAGTCAGAAGAGACTTACAGTCCCTGTAGTTGTATCGAGGTATAGATCAGAGACTTACAGTCCAGAACTTACAGTATTTAACTAAGGTATAGGTCAAGAGACTTACAGTCCCTTTATTTAACTAAGGTATAGACAGTCAGACTTACTGTTACTTTTATTTAACTAAGGTATAGATCCCAGAGACTTACAGTCCCTGCATTTAACTAAAGGTATAGATCTGTAGTGACTTACAGCCACTGAACTTAACTAAGGTATAGATCAGAGTGACTTACAGCCACACTTTATTTAACCAAGGTATAGACAGAAGTTTGAATCCTGTATTTAACTAAGGTATAGATCAGTCCCTGCAGACCACAATACTTTATTTAACTAAGGTATAGATCAGAGTGACTTACAGTCACTTTATTTAACTAAGGTATAGATCAGAGACTTACAGACTTTGTTGCTAAGGTATAGTCAGAGACTTGTACTGTATTTAACTAAGGTATAGACTCAGAGTGACACAGCCACTGAACTTAACTAAGGTATTTAACTAAGGTATAGATCAGAGAGACTTACAGCCACTGTATTTAACTAAGGATCAGTGACTTACAGTCACTTTATTTAACCAAGTAGATCAGAGCTTACAGAACTTAACTAGTATGGACCAGAGACACAGTCCCTGTATTGCACCAAGGTATAGATCAGAGACTTACAGTCCCTGCATTGAACCAAGGTATAGATCTGAGTTATAATACTATTTAACTAAGGTATAGACAGCACTGATCCCTGTATTTAACTAAGGTATAGACAGAGACTTACAGTCCCTGTATTTAACTAAGGTATAGATCAGAGAGACCACAGTCCCTTTATTTAACTAAGGTATAGATCAAGTGACTTACAGTCCCTGTATTTAACTAAGGTATAGATCAGAGAGAGCACAGTCCCTGTAGCTGGAACTAAGGTATAGATCAGAGAGACTTAGCAGCCACTTTATTTAACTAGGTATAGATCAGAGTGACTTAGCAGTCCCTGTATTTAACTAAGGTATAGATCAGAGACTTACAGCCTGTATTTAACCAAGGCATAGATCAGAGAGACTCTACAGCCGCTTTATTTAACTAAGGTAGACAGAGTGACTTACAGTCCTGTATTTAACTCGGTATAGATCAGAGAGACTTACAGTCCTGTAGTTAACCAAGGTATAGATCGTAGAGACTTACAGCCACTTTTGTTAACTAAGGTATAGATCAGAGTCTCTCTACAGTCACTTTATTTAACCAAGGTATAGATCAGAGAGACCTTCACAACAGCAAGAGAGCTGTCCATTGTGCAACTAAGGTATAGATCAGTGACATCTTGGACTTAACTAAGGTATAGATCAGAGCTTACAGCCACTTTATTTAACTAGGTATAGATCAGAGAGACTTACAGCCACTGTATTTAACTAAGGTATAGATCAGAGTGACTTACAGTCCTGTTTAACAAGGTATAGATCAGAGAGACCTACAGTCCCTAAGGTATAGTCAGGTGACTTAAATTTAACTAGGTATAGATCAGAGTGACTTACAGTCCCTGCATTTAACTAAGGTATAGACCAGGAGGAGCTTACAGTCCCTGTATTTAATCTATGATGAATCAAGGTATATTGACTAGGTATAGATCAGACAGCCACTTTATTTAACTAAGGTATAGAGTCAGAGTGACTTACAGTCACTGTATTTGAACTAGGTATAGATCAGAGAGACTAAGGTATAGATCAGAGAGACTACTATTTAACTAGGTATAGATCAGAGTGACTTGCAGTCCCTGCATTAACTAGGTATAGATCAGAGTGACTTACAGTCCCTGTATTTAACTAAGGTATAGACTCAGAGAGACTTACAGCCACTTTATTTAACTAAGGTACTTAGATCAGAGAGACTTACAGTCCCTGTATTTAACTAAGGTATAGATCAGAGACTTACAGCCACTGTATTTAACTAAGGTATAGATCAGAGACTAACAGCCACTTTATTTAACTAAGGTATAGATCAGAGTGACTTACAGTCCCTGTATTTAACTAAGGTATAGATCAGAGTGACTTACAGTCCTGTAGTTAACTAAGGTATAGATCAGAGCCACTGCATAACTAGTACAGTCCCTACAGTATTTAACTAAGGTATAGATCAGAGAGACTTATAGTCCCTGTATTTAACTTCTACGGTATAGATCTGAAAAGACTTCACAGTCCCTGTAGTTAACCAAGGTATAGACAGAGAGACTACAGCCACTTTATTTAACTAAGGTATAGACAGAGTGATCTCTACAGTCACTTTATTTAACTAAGGTATAGATCAGAGACTCTACAGCCACTTTATTTAACTAAGGTATAGACAGAGAGAACTTCAGCCACTGTATTTAACTAAGGTATAGACAGAGTGACTTACAGCCACTCTTATTTAACCAAGGTATAGATCAGAGAGACTTACAGTCACTTTAGTTAAGGTATAGATCAGAGAGACTTGCAGTCCCTGTATTTAACTAAGGTATAGGTCAGGTGACTTACAGTCCCTGCATTTAACTAAGGTATAGATCAGTGAGAACTTAACTAAGGTATGGATCAGTGACACAGTCCCTGTATTTAACTAAGGTAAGGTATAGAACTTAACTAAGGTATAGACCAGAGAATTTTACAGTCCCTGTATTTAACTAAGGTATAGATCAGAGAGACTTACAGTCCCTGTATTGAACTAAGGTATAGATCAGTGAGACCAAATGAGCCACTTTATTTAACTAAGGTATAGATCAGAGTGACTTACAGTCCCTGTATTTAACTAATTATAGAAGGTACTTAGTTTAACTAAAGATATAGATCTACAAGCCACTTTATTTAACTAAGGTATAGATCAGAGTGACTTGGTCTGTATTTACTAGTAAGTCCCTGTATTTAACTAAGGTATAGATCAGAGACTTACAGTCCCTTTATTTAACTAAGGTATAGATCAGAGAGACTTAGCAGTCCCTGTAGCAGGTATAGGTCAGAGACTTACAGCCACTGTAGCACTAAGTATAGTCAGAGGAACTAACAGCCACTTTATTTAACTAAGGTATATCAGTGACCCTGCATTAACTAAGGTATAGGTCAAGAGAGACTTACAGTCCCGTAGTTAAAAGGTATAGATCCAGAGAGACAGCCACTGCGCCTAAGGTACAGTACCCTACACTGCATGCACCAAGGTATAGATCAGAGAGACTTACAGCCTACTGTATTTAGCTAAGGTATAGATCAGAGAGACTTACAGTCCCTGCAGTTAACTAAGGTATAGACCAGAGACCCACAGTCCACTTTATTTAACTAAGGTATAGACAGGTGACTTACAGTCACTTTATTTACAGTCCCTTTATTTAACTAAGGTATAGATCAGAGAGACTTACAGCCACAAGGTATAGATCAGTTTATTTAACTAAGGTATAGATCAAGTGACTTACAGTCCACTTTATTTAACTAAGGTATAGATCAGAGTGCCACTGTATTTAACAGTCCCTGTATTTAACTAAGGTATAGATCAGAGTGACTTGCAGCCTTACTGAATTTAACTAAAGGTATAGACAGAGTGACTTACAGTCCCTGTATTTAATTCAAGGTATAGTCAGAGAGACTTACAGTCCCTGTATTTAACTAAGGTATAGATCAGAGTGACTTGTACTGAACTTAACTAAGGTATAGATCAGAGAGACTTACAGTCCCTGTATTTAACTAAGGTAT
>NW_026276990.1:0-712 GCF_023373465.1 Oncorhynchus keta
TAGTTCTCGGCAACCAGAGTTGTTTGGTTTGTTAAAGTTTGAAATCAGTGTTGTTGGTTCGCTCATGTGATGCTGTAGATCCACTCACATATCCCAGTCTGAAGTTCCTTATGGTCCACTCTGGTGACTCTGACTCCGACAGCATCTCCACACTGATCTCTCCGTAGGTCACCGGCTCATCTGTGAATGGCCAGTAGTGGTCACACTTCACCCTGCGTCTCTCGCTACACTGCGTCAGCATCACAATGATGTGGCTCTTCTGCTGCAGGATCATGTTCCAGAAGTCGTTCCTCGTCTCAGGCAGAGGACCCTGGGTAGCGATGTACTCTCTGGGTGATTTATAACCCTGTAGAGGGAGAAACCAGGGTTATGGTTACTGTTGAGGTTCAGGTCTCAGGCCCTGGGTGGTGATTTATAACCCTGTAGAGGGAGAAAACCAGGGTTATGGTTACTGTTGAGGTTCAGGTCTCGAGGCCCTGGGTGGTGATTTATAACCCTAGAGGGAGAAAACCAGGGTTATGGTTACTGTTGAGGTTCAGGTCTCAGGCCCTGGGTGATGATTTATAACCCTGTAGAGGGAGAAAACCAGGGTTATGGTTACTGTTGAGGTTCAGGTCTCAGGCCCTGGGTGATGATTTATAACCCTGTAGAGGGAGAAAACCAGGGTTATGGTTACTGTTGAGGTTCAGGTCTCAGGCAGAGGGCCCTGGGT
>NW_026276991.1:0-1993 GCF_023373465.1 Oncorhynchus keta
TTGGGGGCGTTCACTGTGACCCCTGCCAGCGGTATAACAGATCTCTCCAGCAGGATGTTAGGGGGACGTTCACTGTGACCCCTGCCAGCGGTGTAACAGATCTCTCCAACAGGATGTTAGGGGGACGTTCACTGTGACCCCTGCCAGCGGTGTAACAGATCTCTCCAACAGGATGTTAGGGGGACGTTCACTGTGAACCCTGCCAGCGGTGTAACAGATCTCTCCAGCAGGATGTTAGGGGGGACGTTCACTGTGACCCCTGCCAGCGGTGTAACAGATCTCTCCAACAGGATGTTAGGGGGGACGTTCACTGTGAACCCTGCCATCGGTGTAACAGATCTCTCCAACAGGATGTTAGGGGGGACGTTCACTGTGAACCCTGCCAGCGGTGTAACAGATCTCTCCAACAGGATGTTAGGGGGGACGTTCACTGTGACCCCTGCCATCGGTGTAACAGATCTCTCCAACAGGATGTTAGGGGGGACGTTCACTGTGAACCCTGCCAGCGGTGTAACAAGTCCTACTCCAACAGGATGTTAGGGGCGTTCACTGTGAACCCTGCCAGCGGCCATAGATCTCTCAACAGGATGTTAGAGGCGTTCACTGTGAGCCCTGCCATCGGTGTAACAGATCTCTCCAACAGAGATGTAGAGACGTTCACTGTGACCCCTGCCAGCAGTGTAGATCTCTCCAGCAGGATGTTGAGAGAGGACGTTCACTGTAGCCTGCCCAGCGGTGTAACGAATCTCTCAACTTAGAGATGTTGAGGCGTTCCTGTGACCCCTGCCATCGTGTAACAGAATCTCTCAACAGGATGTTAGGGGCGTTCACTGTGACCCCCTGCCATCGGTGTAACGAATCTCTCCAACAGGATGGTAGGGGGCGTTCACTGGCGAACCCTGCGTTCACAGCCGGTCGTAACAGATCTCTCTCCAACAGGATGTTAGGGGACGTTCACTGTGACCCCTGCCAGCGGTATAACAGATCTCTCCAACAGGATGTTGGGGGCGTTCACTGTGAACCCTGCCATGGGTGTAACGAATCTCTCAACAGGATGTTAGGGGGACGTTCACTGTGAACCCTGCCAGCGGTGTAACAGATCTCTCCAACAGGATGTTAGGGGGGACGTTCACTGTGACCCCTGCCATCGGTGTAACAGATCTCTCCAACAGGATGTTAGGGGGACGTTCACTGTGACCCCTGCCAGCGGTGTAACAGATCTCTCCAACAGGATGTTAGGGGGACGTTCACTGTGACCCCTGCCAGCGGTATAACAGATCTCTCCAGCAGGATGTTAGGGGGGCGTTCACTGTGACCCCTGCCAGCGGTATAACAGATCTCTCCAACAGGATGTTAGGGGGGGCGTTCACTGTGACCCCTGCCAGCGGTGTAACAGATCTCTCCAACAGGATGTTGGGGGCGTTCACTGTGAACCCTGCCAGCAGTGTAACAGATCTCTCCAACAGGATGTTAGGGGGACGTTCACTGTGACCCCTGCCAGCAGTGTAACAGATCTCTCAACAGGATGTTAGGGGGGCGTTCACACCCTGCGGTGAACCCTGCCAGGATGTTAGTTCACTGTGAACATCGGTGATCTCTCAACAGGATGTTAGGGGGCGTTCACTGTGACCCCTGCCAGCGGTGTAACAGATCTCTCAGCAGGATGTTCACTGGGGCGTGTCATCTCTCAACAGGATGTTGTTCACTGTGACCCCTGCCAGCGGTGTAACAGATCTCTCCAACAGGATGTTAGGGGACATTCACTGTGAACCCTGCTATCGGTGTAACAGATCTCTCAGCAGGATGTTAGGGGGCGTTCACTGTGAACCCTGCCATCGGTGTAACAGATCTCTCCAACAGGATGTTAGGGGCGTTCACTGTGAACCCTGCCAGCGGTATAACAGATCTCTCCAACAGGATGTATAGATCTCCAACAGGGAGGGGGGCGTTCACTGTGAACCCTGCCAGCGGTGTAACAGATCTCTCCAACAGG
>NW_026276992.1:0-30000 GCF_023373465.1 Oncorhynchus keta
CCTAGCAGCTGTCAGTAGATGCTCTGCTGTGTCTTAAACACAGTTGTTCTAAGTCAATGTAATGAGAACTTGGTGTTGGCTCATGGCTGTGACTTCACGCAGAGAAGTGAGTGAGTGCACAAAGCTGACACTGTATATACTGGAGCAGCTTAGAGATGTAAGAGACTAGTAAAGACACCACATGCCACTTTATGCGGGCACAGACTCCACCGATCTTCATTTATCGCTTAATAAGGACATAAAACCAGGTACACACTGCTACCTAAAATAAACGCTGTTCTTGATCTCAGACAAAGATGATCTTGACCCCCTCTGTTCAACCACAATCACATGTCTAGCTAGCCAACTAGGCTAAGGCTATAGTGTAGAGCAGCCATATACAGTAAGCACATTAGGAAATAGGCTAGGCCTACAAGTCAAAGTTGATGCACAGCCAACTGCCTGCCACATGAGTTTATTTTTTAGAAATCGTTTGTCATTTAGAAGACGTCCTTATCCTGGTTGAATTATAGAGCAGTTAGGGTTAAACGCCTTGCTCAACGGGACAGCTACAGATGTTTCACCTCGTCGGCTCGGGGATTCAAGCCAGCAACCTTTGTTATTGGCCCACACCCTTAACCTCTAGGCTACCTGCTGCTGTTTTGCCTCTTGGCAGTTGAGTAATGTCATGATTTGGTAGACATCTACAACACTAATAACCTAGCCTATTTCTGTTCATTTCCATGAAATAAAGCACAGTAGCCTCTTCACTGATTTGACATTCTAAAGGGGTTGTCACGCACTGAAGACGTAGATGTCGATTAAGGCAGCCCCCGCACCCCTCTGGTTCAGAGTGGTTGAGGTAAATGCGGAAGACATTTCAGTTCAAGGCATTCAGTTGTACAACTAGGTATCCCCCTTTCATCAAGTAGAATATTCAATCTGCTCTGCTTGTGGTCTTTAGTCTCAACAAATGTCTTCCAAAGACTGACTGTTACTAGGGCCTGACTCAGAATCCAGACAAACACATTTAAAACAATACAATTGAAAAATGTATTGAACTTAGTAGGAAATCAACTAAATGTTTTAAATGTATTAATTTTCCCAAGTTATATCATAAGTCATGAACAAACTGAATCAGTGATTTGTATTTTGCACACGCATGCCTACAGTACACTGTAGCCATTGGCAATGAGGCTAATTATAACTGTATTCTGGTAGAGATGGAAAGACAAAAACCTTTTCAATTAAATGTAAAAAAAAACATTGTCCATTCTGCCAGAAAGGCAGAATATATATGATTATTTGCATCAATCCAGTTGACATTTGTTTAGCAAATTGTGAACTAATGTAAGGGCTACAGAAACATTGATAACCAAAAACATTCTCTGGCTGGTGCTCACCTGCAATACAAGGTAACTTCACCAAAAATAATACATTTATTATATTTCACAGATCTCAAATGTAGTGTCTTGATGTGGTTTAAGCATTGTTGAAGACTTACAACATCCAATTATTTTTCCAATAAAATGTACATTTACTTAAGTTTTATTTTTAAGAGCAAAAACAAGGAAAGCAGAAACAAAACTGAGAAAAATAAAAAGATTTTAGAGCCCAATGTTACCAGCAAAAGATAGGCCCACTTCAACACAAGGCCTGCCAAACATACATCCACTGAGACCCCTGCAGAGAGCCAGCCTACCAGGGTGATGGTCCATGTGGAGGCAGAGGGTGTGTGCTACCTGCATAATGAAATAAGCTCACATTTCCATTGTAGAACCTTCAAGTCTTTGGCATAACAATAGGGTACATGCCTAAACAGACAAGTCAATGTTTATTTTCTTACAGTGGGAGTGTGGCCTACTGCAAATTAACATCGGAAACACTATTTTTAGTCCGCTGCACTGAAGGTTAAGAGGTTGACCTGAGCTATTCTGGGCTGCATCACCGATTGTTGTGAACCGATAAACTCTTAACAAGCTCATCACTGGCTTCTAATGAGACCAGTAGAGTACCAGTTGCACTAGGAAGGGACAATCAATTGTCAAAGCAAGCAAGCAATCTCTCCTGGCCTGAACAACTAATTGTGTGGGCTACCTACAGCTACACTACTCTGCATTGTATTAAAGCTCACATGCAATGTGAATAACAGAGGTGGTTCTATTCCAAACAGTTGGTTTGAGGCTGCCCCAGAGAGTCCTGCTGCACATGTTGGTCCCTGATAACTCCCAAAATGGCCTGCAAAACAGAGGCCCGTCAGTGAAAGTCACGTTACTCTTTATTTTTAGAAATATTCGGTTTCTTCTCTGGCTTTTCCAGATGTGACATTCAACCTCTTTGCACCTATAAAAAGGAGAGATGAAAGTAGACCAGTGTTTTGAGTGTAATGAAAACACATTGGCATGCCTTGCTAGAAATTCTTGACTTATAAATGACAAGGAAACCTCTGAGGCTTGCAGTGGGCTAAAAGCAGTAGTTAAATCAACTAAATTAAGTTAACCGGTTTGCCTGACAGATATCAGTAGTGTCTTCAGGGCTTTGTTCCAGCAATGACCAGGTAGCTGATTGCCTCAACTAACCTGTACGTTGACTCTGTACTGGTACCCCCTGTATATAGCCTTGTTATTTTATTGTGTTAAAATATTTATTAATAAACTAAAGTGACTATTTTACTTGTTGGTTAACGGCTTGTAAATAAGGATTTTACCCTAAGGTTGTATTCAGTGGATGTGACAAATAACACTTGATATTACCTGAGTTTACAAGGCACCTGACCAATTTGACAGACCCAACCCACTGGGCTAGAGTGCATGGAGATTAGGATATTTGCCCAGGTGAAGAAGGAGTGCTCACAAATCAATCCATGATGATGGCAATTTATGTTTCAACCTTGTCACACACCCATAAGTCATTTGGATAGGTTATTGACTCTAAATTCAAGGAAAACCCTTGTCATTTTTGCAAAGTATTCCACATGAATCATGTTCTGGTCTCTAGACAATGGGTGAATGTTAACATCTGGGGATTTTGAAAGTTCATGCACAACAAATTGGGTTGTCAACAGACCTCACCTGTCAGCAATGTGTTCCAGTTTATTGAATAATGAAGGTATTGTTTCCAGAACTGACTACTGGTCCGTGTACAAAATGTTGAACACAGTTGTTTAGAGAAACAAACCTTTGGTAGCTATAAACAAAGTTTAGGGCGATTGGATATTAGCTGGTTTCAAGCAAAGAGTGAGCCATAACGTTATAACCTTAACCATATAGCTTGCACAGTCCAAGAGGCAAACTTCAAACTGCATAGGGAAAGACCTGTCAACTAGCCAGATAGTAAGCAACTCAATTTAACCATTCCTGGGCAATAAACTCAACTGCATAAAAACTCACGTTTTGTGGCATTGATGAGATTCTTTCCATCCTTGTAGAGTTCTTTGATAAATCTGTTGGTTTTGTCCAACTCTGCCTCGTGTGCCTTTATTTTCTCCCTGAAAACGGGACTGTCCAGGTAGCATTCGCTAAACTCCAACGGGTGTAATCCCATGTCTTTAACGTTAGCTAGATGGCTAGGTCAGTTAGCATAAGAAGCTGTAAAACTGCTTTATATTAAAAAATAAATATTTTAAAAAAACACGCGCTAACTAGTTAGCCACCAACAACAAGTTGCTTGGGTGTCAAGCGGAAAAAAAGTATATTCAACCAACTAAAAAATATATTTTTAGGGTGAGCAACTAGCTTCTGCTGTTGAAAAGGAGCATTGCATTCCTAATTTAGCAACTATTTTTGTTACAGCGTGTTCAAGAGTAACAGCAAACCATTATTTAGTTCGGGGAAAAACTCATATTCTTGTATCAATCCAAGTTGTCGTCCAATATAGACATTCAATTGACAGTCGAAAGGAGAAACTCCTATTTGACAAGTAGGCGTTGAGCTCAAGCCCTCCTCCCCTGACGCGGGATAGGGAGTTTATCCAATTGGCTTCCACCCACCTTCTGATCAATTCATACATTTGCCAACAATGTAAAATATTTACATTTTCTAAAAAATACTTACTTATAAAACATCTAGCCGGTGACCGTTTTTATTATAATATTTCAGACGCTCTAATTTGATTTTCTTCACTCAGAACATCCACAACTTTACACAATGGAAACATGGAAGATATCTTTGTTCCTACCCGTACTTATTTACTCAGTGGACATGTGCCGTAGTTCTTCTTATACCTAAGACACTACAGTATAAAGATAGGCAGAAACTGCTACATCAATAGAAATCCCCGATCACGCTTTGTAGGCTCGGTAAACTCATGAGTCGAACGCGTCATTGGGTATAACGGTCGTTTCGCGCCAAACTGCGCATGTTCAGGCCGCCAGGGACTTCTTCGACATAAAGTCGTTTTTGACAAAAATGAAGACGTGTCAGTTTGTCACGTTCACGAGGTTAGAGTAAACATGTTCAACTACTTGAGACATTGTCTTCCATCTAGGTTGTGCCTTTAGATTTCGAGAAGATTAACAGCGTAGGAATCATTTTTCACTTCTCTTATTGATTTCTCAAAACTCAAACCCCGGCCTGGTCTGTTGGTCTGCTTCGCAAGCGTTCCCGGAAGTCTGGCGATGATGCGTCTCTGGGTTTAGAAACTCTTATTATTCTTCACTGTCAGTGGTCTTCAGCTAACGGCGCTATCAGATGTTGCTAGCTCTACCTGTTATACTGTTAATGTCATCGTTTATAGCATTACTATTGTATTTAAATGCATGATTGTGTGATACATATATAGTAAGTTATCAACATCCCTGAAAATGAAGTTTTACACGTAATCTTCTGGCTATATTTAGCTAGTTAACATACGTAGCTAAGTTAGCGACTAGTTCTGAAAATAATACCCAGTAGTTAAGCTAGTGATATTGCATGATGAACACAACACTGCTAGTTAGTTACACTCTTGTATCATTTGTTGTGGCATTTTGCACCGATAGTCTAGACTTGTATAATTATAACGTTAGCTTGCTAGCTCGTGTATTGTGGTTACAACCAAAATATCTGCTGCACACTTACAACCACAGCAACACAACACCTAAACTAAACTGCTCATCAGTGTGATGAATGTTGTGTGGCTGGCTATGCGTTTATGTTTCTGTGTGTTCCTAACATATGTGGTCTCCTAACTCCCTGTGTGATAGGAATGCCCAACACCAGCACCAGGCCTAAACGTGGCAGACGGAACCGTCGGGTGCCCAGGGAGGACCCTGCCAGGAATGAGCTGGTGTCCAGGTCACTGGAGAGTGCCCAGCAGTGTCTGTTCAACCAAGACTATGGGACTGCCTTTGTCCACTACCTTCTCGTCCTCAACCTGGCTCCTGTGTTGAAGGACTTTGCCAGTGTGGGTAGCAAAGGAAACCCTGTAGGCCAAGGCTCTCCAACCCTGTTCCTGGAGTGCTACCCTCCTGTAGGTTGTAACTAACCTGATTTAATGTATCAACCAGCTAATTATTAGAATCAGGTGCGCTAGATTAGGGATGGAGCAAAAACCTATTGGACTGTATCTCTCCAGGAACAGGGTTGGAGAGCCCTGCTATATACCATTCAGCCTATCTGACAATTGACATTCCCATTGAACTTTCAGATTTTTTTTATTAGATTTGTATTTGTTTTCACATACAGCAGATAGGTGCAGTGAAATGAGTTATTTTACAGGGTCAGCCATAGTAGTATGGTGCCCCTTTAGCAAATTAGGGTTAAATGCCATGCTCAATGGCACATCAGATTTTCTAACCTTGTTGGCTCAGGTATTCAAACCAATGACTTTGGTTACTGGCCCAAAGCTCTAACCGCTAGGCTACCTTTGTTTTGAAGTTGAAGTGTGTATTTCTCTCTGCACGTTATAATATGAATGTTTACCACTGAAGGAAAAGACAAGTGATGTCATTTGTAGATTAGTCCAATACATCACCAATAAACTTTTTTTTGTGTGTCTTTTCAGGAGTCCTTTAGGTTCACTCTGTTCAAATGGGCAGATGAGCTTGACTCTCTGGGGCGCATCCAGGACCTGTTTGACTGCTATGAACAGGCTCTGGAGCTCTTCCCTACTGATGAGGTCATCATCAACAGCATGGGTGAACACCTGTTCAGGTAGCCCTCACTCAACAGTCTGACTGTGTCTTGTCTGTAGGTTTGGGAACTGGAAAGACTTTACTTGTCAGGCTTACTAGGTTGAGTTTACTAATCAGAGTTATGGTGGGGTAATATTGTACCTCAGGTTGTGCTCCATACCGGATCAAGACTATAGTTATCTTTTCTGTCATGTTTTGCCAATTAATTGTTTGTTTGCATGCAGTGGTGTAAAGTGATGGAACTAGCCAGACAGTGCTGTGTCCTAGTAAATGTGTCCCAGTATTCTTAGATTGCTCACAATTGTTCCATTCCAATCTTCCATGCACGCTCCAGAATGGGATTCCGGGATGAGGCCGCTGGTCATTTCCACAAGGCCCTGAAGCTGAAGCCGGACTACCCTGAGGCCAAGGAGAATTTCTACCGTGTGGCCAACTGGCTGGTGGAGCGCTGGCACTTCCTGATGCTCAACGATCGCAGGAGGAACCACAAGTACCAGCAGGCCATCCAGAAGGCTGTTGAGGGAGGTTGCAACACTGTGTTGGATATAGGCACAGGGACCGGTATCCTCGGGTGAGATTTCTTTCTGCCTATTACAGTTAAAGGGATAGTTCATCAAATTAAAAAAGACATATTGCTTCCTTAACCTGCAAGAGGTCTTTGGACATTTGTGCCAGCCACTGCCAGGAAAACTCAACCAAAGCATGGATTACTGTCATACCTTGTACATTCCTTACAGGGTAAGGAAACCAATGTCATTTTGTAATTTGGGTGAGCTATCCTTTTAAGTGCATCTTTTGTTTTATTACAGTGGCTACGCTGTATGAAGAATTAGGTTAAAGTTGTACAATCTTAATGGTTCGTATCTATCCCAGAGAAATCTACACAGCTCTGGGATTGACCACGTTAAAAACACTTAACTATCATGGCTGTGGACTGTCCATTTCTATTAGTTTGTTACTGCTTGTAATCCTTGTTCCTCTCCGGTCTCTCTATGGACAGAATGTGTGCTAAGAAGGCAGGGGCGGCTGAGGTGTACGCCTGTGAGCTGTCCAAGACCATGTACGAACTGGCCTGTGAGGTGGTCACTGCTAACGGAATGAACGGACTCATCAAGATCCTCCATATGAAGTCGCTGGAGATGGAAGTGCCTAAAGACATCCCTAAGAGGTGACCTTTCACCTTCCTCTTACTCTGACATCTGTATGGGCCAGTTTCCTGGACATAGATTAAGCCTAGTCCTGGACTAAAAAGACATGGAGACTCCATTGAGCATGGGCATCAGTCCAAGACTTAATTTAACCCCATACAATGTCAAGATGGCAGAGTCGCTGCCCATTTTTTTTCTTTTTTTTTTCAAAAACGTCTGAAACCGAACCTCTTTAAAGAGCATCTTGAATAAATTCCATGTCCTCTCCCAAAATAAAATACAAATAATGCACTTGTCTTTGACTACTAGAACGGACTATGCTGATAACTACTTTGAGGGAAAATGTACTTGCTACGATTGTGATGTGTTGTCTGACCTAGCTTACTTTAAGAATGCACTAATGTAAGTCGCTCTGGATAAGAGCTTCTACTAAATTACTCAAATGTAGTCTGTGACCTGGAAATTGTCCCTATGCGTCCTCCTCTAATGTGTATGTACCGTTTGTGTGATGTGTTTTCTGTGGTAGGGTATCGCTGGTTGTCACCGAGACTGTGGATGCCGGCCTATTTGGTGAAGGTATTATAGAGAGCCTTATACACGCCTGGAATCATCTGCTTTTGCCTCCACAGGTAATTAACTAGTATAAGCAGCCATTTTGAGGATTCATGTTGTGTTCATACTGAGTTCCAACACTGTAGTGAATACAAGCCACCCTTTAGTGGAAGTGTGAAATAATTACCATGATTAGTAAGTAACATGACTTGGTTTTAGTATTGATTATTTATTTCCCAAACACTTTCTCATAACATTTTCAGTTTCATTACAACTGTGGATTTAGATGCCAGTCATGTTCATGTTTTTCATTCATTTAACAGGATTGTCTGTCTCTCAATTCAACACAAGTGATCGCAAAGTCATCTTGAAAAGAGGCTTTAGCTATATTTTTGTGTCACAATCACAATTGTAAAACATGATTATGGAGCATCAATCCTCTTATATTAAATGTCCTTTATCCAGCCAAATCCTTTGTTTATTGGCAAAGAGATTAATCCAAAATCATTTAAGGTTACAGTAGGAGGCTACAGTACCAATCAACCACCTTCCTCAATATCATAATGCTGCAGCCAATATAAGTCAACAGTGCCATCTATGGTCTCAATGTGATACTACATTTGAGGTTAAAAAAAAGAAAAAGAAAGGATAGATAAAAATCCTTTCCATAAAGATTCCCTACAGACAATTGCATTTAGTAAACATATAATATAAATTGCAACAACAACCAAAATCATATTATAGCAAAGTTAATGGCATGAGGCCTGATGTATGAAGACGTGAAGGCTCACTTTCTGCTCCTGCTACTGCAGAGCACCCAGGACCCACCCAGGCCTCCCTCCCAAGCAGGCCGGGTCATCCCTGCCGGAGCCACTGTGTTTGGGATGGCTGTCCAGTGCCTGGAGATCCGCCGTCATCACAGGTGACCTGTCCCTCTGTTGTTAATAAAGGCTAACTTAAGTCAGTCAGACAGTGTTTTCAACGATGGCTTTAGTGGTATAATTTATTTAGCACGTTTCAATGCCTCAGCATTTAGAACAGTAGACCAAACATCAACAAGTTCAACATGTTGTTCACCTTTTGTGTCCTTATCTGTTGGAATATTTCATTGTTGACATGGAACAACAGCTGAAGGCCTTGTGTCCCTGGAGGTAGTGTGTGTGTGTGTGTAAACAGACACCGGTGTTAATATTCATGTCATACCATCTATTTATAACCATGTGCCTGCAGGCTGTGTGTGTCTGAGATGGGAGGCCTGGCCACGGCTGCAGCCGGAGAGCTCCACAGCCCAGTAAGCTGCAGCTCAGAGGATGACTCCACAGAGCCCTACACCACAGAGAGACTGAGCAGACTGCCTGGAGGCTACACGCCCCTCACTGAACCCTTCAATGCCCTGGACATAGACTTCAACAACGTGCAGGTCAGCGGAAGTAAAGCGTCTTTTATGTACATAGATAGCGTATAAACCAGAATTACATCTCTATGGAGAATCTACTGAACTGTTGATTATCATAACAGCTACGACTTACAGCCTCACAGTGGCATTGCTGTGTGTAGATTCTGTATAATAACAAAAAAATCTCTTATGTCAAAGCCTCATACTCTCTCAAGCTTTTCAAAATCAAACAAGCTAGTTAGTGTGATATTTGGCTATAGGTTCCAAAATACAAGAGCAGTGATTGTATTATGCTATGCTAACTGTACCCCAGGAGCTGGAGGGTCTGTGCTCCAGGGAGGTGAGCCGGGTGCGTCTACCTGTAACTGGGGAGGGTCTGCTGGACGCCCTGGCCGTGTGGTTCCAGCTCCACCTGGACCTGCAGAGTAGCCTGTCCACCGGCCCTAAGGAGGACACCTGCTGGGAGCAGGCCATCTACCCCGTTCAGACACCACACAGTAGGATCATTTATATAAGACATGTATGTACACTGAGTGTACAAAACATTAGGAACACCTTCCCTTTAGCCCTCAGGACAGCCTCAACTCTTTGGGGCATGGACTCTGTAAGATGTTGAAAGTGTTCCACAGGGATGCTGGCCCATGTTGACTCCAATGCTTCCCACAGTTGTCTGGATGTCCTTTGGGTGGTGGGTCATTCTTTATACACACGGGAAACTGTTGAGTGTGAAAAACCCAGCAGTGTTGCAGTTCTTGACACGCTCAAACCGGTGTTCCTGGCACCTACTACCATACCCCATTCAAAGGCACTATTTTTGTCTTGCCCATTCACCCTCTGAATGGCACACATACACAATCCATGTCTCGAGGCTTAAATATCCTCCTCCACTTCATCTGTACAGATTGAAGTGGATTTAACAAGTGACCTCAATAAGGGATCAAAGCGTTCACCTGGATTCACCTGGTCAGTCTGTCCCTCAAACTCAACTCTGGACCTTGAAGCCAGTTCCACTGCTGTTTAAAAAAATCATTGTTCTCCTCTAATCAGACTGATTTAGACCTGGGACACCAGGTGGGTGCAATGAATTATCAAGTAGTACAGAAAACCAGCAGGCTCCTGACCTCGTAGGGTAAGAGTTGAGTACCCCTGGTCTATTTCATGGAAAGAGCAGGTGTTCATAATGTTTTGTACACTCTGTGCCTATACACATGCAGTGAGGTAGTATATTTAGACAACTGCACCCTACTCCTCTGTAGGAGTATGATGTAGTGTTGCAGTGCATAGGGAGCAGTGTGCATAAACATCTCTACATAGAGCCCTTCTAATCATACAGTAGAGATGTACAGAATGCACTGTAGAGACTGGTCAAGTTCTACACAGATTCTCCTGACATCCACTCAGAACAACTATTGCAGTAATAAATTACACATATATTACAATGTAATATATGTGTAATTTAATTACATACTGTACATAATATATACAAATGGTGTTCTTGCATGTTCCGCTGTAATATTTGTCCCCTTCTGATGTTTGCAATGCAATTCCCCATTCCGTCAAACGGGGGCAGTAGGCCACATACAGAAGAAACCTATTCCATTGAAGACTGTAGGCAATGACTGAAGTCAATTTACACTGTAACCTCGGCTGTTATTGGTTGTCTTTGGTTTGCCTAGCTGGATTTCACAACCGTGAACATTCAAATGGATTGAATGAGTTCTACACAAATAGGCTTGACCTTTTGTCTGCACTCCTTCATCCTGTCAGGCTAAATCAAATCAAATCAAATTGTATTTGTCACATACACATGGGTAGCAGATGTTAATGCGAGTGTAGCGAAATGCTTGTGCTTCTAGTTCCGACAATGCAGTGATAACCAACAAGTAATCTAACTAACAATTCCAAAACTACTGTCTTATACACAGTGTAAGGGGATAAAGAATATGTACATAAGGATATATGAATGAGTGATGGTACAGAGCAGCATACAGTAGATGGTATCAAGTACAGTATATACATATGAGATGAGTATGTAGACAAAGTAAACAAAGTGGCATAGTTAAAGTGGCTAGTGATACATGTATTACATAAGTATGCATATGAGATGAATAATGTAGGGTAAGTAACATTATATAAGGTAGCATTGTTTAAAGTGGCTAGTGATATATTTACATCATTTCCCATCAATCCCATTATTAAAGTGGCTGGAGTTGGGTCAGTGTCAATGACAGTGTGTTGGCAGCAGCCACTCAATGTTAGTGGTGGCTGTTTAACAGTCTGATGGCCTTGAGATAGAAGCTGTTTTTCAGTCTCTCGGTCCCAGCTTTGATGCACCTGTACTGACCTCGCCTTCTGGATGATAGCGGGGTGAACAGGCAGTGGTTCGGGTGGTTGATGTCCTTGATGATCTTTATGGCCTTCCTGTAAAATCGGTTGGTGTAGGTGTCCTGGAGGGCATGTAGTTTGCCCCCGGTGATGCGTTGTGCAGACCTCACTACCCTCTGGAGAGCCTTACGGTTGAGGGCGGAGCAGTTGCCGTACCAGGCGGTGATACAGCCCGCCAGGATGCTCTCGATTGTGCATCTGTAGAAGTTTGTGAGTGCTTTTGGTGACAAGCCGAATTTCTTCAGCCTCCTGAGGTTGAAGAGGCGCTGCTGCGCCTTCTTCACGACGCTGTCAGTGTGAGTGGACCAATTCAGTTTGTCTGTGATGTGTATGCCGAGGAACTTAAAACTTGCTACCCTCTCCACTACTGTTCCATCGATGTGGATAGGGGGTGTTCCCTCTGCTGTTTCCTGAAGTCCACAATCATCTCCTTAGTTTTGTTGACGTTGAGTGTGAGGTTATTTTCCTGACACCACACTCCGAGGGCCCTCACCTCCTCCCTGTAGGCCGTCTCGTCGTTGTTGGTAATCAAGCCTACCACTTCCCCAAACTTGATGATTGAGTTGTAGGCGTGCGTGGCCACGCAGTCGTGGGTGAACAGGGAGTACAGGAGAGGGCTGTTGTGGGGCCCCCGTGTTGAGGATCAGTGGTGAAGATGTTGTTGCCTACCCTCACCACCTGGGGGCGGCCCGTCAGGAAGTCCAGTACCCAGTTGCACAGGGCGGGGTCGAGACCCAGGGTCTCGAGCTTGATGACGAGCTTGGAGGGTACTATGGTGTTAAATGCCGAGCTGTAGTCGATGAACAGCATTCTCACATAGGTATTCCTCTTGTCCAGGTGAGTTAGGGCAGTGTGCAGTGTGGTTGAGATTGCATCGTCTGTGGACCTATTTGGGCGGTAAGCAAATTGGAGTGGGTCTAGGGTGTCAGGTAGGGTGGAGGTGATATGGTCCTTGACTAGTCTCTCAAAGCACTTCATGATGACGGAAGTGAGTGCTACGGGGCGGTAGTCGGCTCAGTTACCTTAACTTTCTTGGGAACAGGAACAATGGTGGCCCTCTTGAAGCATGTGGGAACAGCAGACTGGTATAGGGATTGATTGAATATGTCCGTAAACACACCGGCCAGCTGGTCTGCGCATGCTCTGAGGGCGCGGCTGGGGATACCGTCTGCGCCTGCAGCCTTGCGAGGGTTAACACATTTAAATGTCTTACTCACCTCGGCTGCAGTGAAGGAGAGACCGCATGTTTTCGTTGCAGGCCGTGTCAGTGGCACTGTATTGTCTTCAAAGCGGGCAAAAAAAGCGCTCCTTCCAGACGTAGAACAGCAAAGTGAAGTTGTACCGTGGTGTTGTCGTTGAGAGGCACCATCATTCAGCTGCCGAGCTCTGTGTTGCTAATTGACAGGGGCAGCGTCTAGGGACCCACCAGACACCATCCCTGCTATTTTCCCCGATGATCATCGACATCCGTTTCCGGCTGCCGTGGCGAGACAGGCGGGTGCACCGGGATCGCCTGTGACACTCTTTAGTGTTCATGAATCTCTTATAGGCTATACATATGTATTTTCCCCAAACGCCCCCTGACAACGACAAGCCACACGCTGACACAAACAGATATTCCTACAAGGAATGTCTCTCTGTCTGTGTGCCTCCCTCCCTCCTGGATCTCATTTCCCTCGCTCCCCTGCTCCTACCCCTCTCTTCCTCTCTCCCTCTTTCTTTTTGTGCAGTGGCAAAGCATCTTGTTCAATGCCAGTTCTGTTTACTTGCTGTTGTGGTTCATGAATAAACAGTCATGTGTGCAACAAGGCCTTATAAACAAGAAAGACATCAACTTGTTACTTATGATAGGCCAAGAATTTGTACGTCATTTGCAATTTTACGTGCTTTATTTATTAGACTTAGAAAAGGGTCACACACTTCAAAACAAATGTATATACAGTGAGTGTATAAAACATTATGAACACCTGCTCTTTCCCTGACAGACTGACCAGGTGAACCAGGTGAAAGCTATGATCCATTATTGATGTCACTTGTTAAATCCACTTAAATCAGTGTAGATGAAGGGGAGGAGACGGGTTAAAGAATTGAGACATGGATTGTGTATGTGTGCCATTCAGAGGGTGAATGGGCAAAATATTTAAGTGATGGTGCAACGCATTGGATGGTTGTTTATTCAATGTCAATAGGTTTGTATCTGTCCTTATTCAAATGAACCATAAAATGAAATGTCTCTTCAGATTTTCCCCTGAGGCCTGGTGACGAGCTCATCGTGGAGATCTCCTGCCGGGACGCCTACCTGAGACTCTGCAGCGTTGCCGTAGCGAGAGACGGACGAGAGTTCCGTCTAGACGACTGTCTGGATCCAGACAAACCTAGAAACACCCCAGGCCCGAGCGGAAATCCCAACCCAAGCCTTAACGCCGAGGCAGAACTGTGCAGCGCCCTAGCTTGCCTCGGGACAGAGCAGAGCAGTGGACCTCGAGACTACACCATGCTGGAGTGTGCTGAAATGGCCCTCCTCAACAACCAGCCCTACCACGATAGTTTCCGCAGGGCACTGGCTAAACTCATCACCAACCTGAAGGACGCTCATTCGGTCCAGGGTCCCAGCCAGGGTCAAGGGTTAGAGGTCATGCCTCTCACTGACCCCCAGTGGCCCTATGGACCCTGGTCCCGACCCCTTCTATGTGCTGGACGTGTCCGAGGGCTTCTCTGTTCTATCCCTCATGGCAGCCAGTCAGGGCCAGGTGAAGGCCTATAGTTCGGTAGAGAAGACCCAGCACCAGGCGGTGCTCAGGAGGCTGGCCAGGGCCAACGGTGTCCCAGAGGAGGCTCTCGAGTTCTGGCTGAACCAGGTGGAGGATGAGCAGGCAGTGCTCCAGAGACCCTCCAGGGAGAAGCTGTGGAGCGCCATTATATTAGACTGTGTGGAGACCTGTGGCTTAGTGAGGCAGAAGCTGATGGAGAAAGCCACCCTAGCCAGGTAGGAATATCCTGGGAAAGATAGCTTTGGTAGACTACTTGGGTTTGGAAGAATCTGTCAATTTTTTTTTTGTATAATAGTTTGATTGTTTTGGTGGGGTCCATCCATGGCAGGTGCCTGTTGGAGGACGGTGGTCAGATCTTCCCAGAGAGAATAGTGTTGTACGGGATGCTGGTGGAGTCTGACACCCTGCTGCTGGAGAGTGCTGTCCAGGGCCAGGAGCCAACACTGGGCTTCAACATCGCCCCGTTCATCAACCAGTTCACTGTGAGTTACTGCTTACTGCATCTCCCAACCTGCCTTGCATATGTCGTCACTAGGGCCTGAGGTTTTAATGATATAGTTAAGCAATAAGGCCAGAGGGGTTGTGTATATGGCCACGGGCTGTTCTTATGCAAGATGCAACACAAAGTGCCTGGACACAGCCCTTAGCTGTGGTATGTTTGCCACATACCACAAACCCCCGAGGAGCCTTATTGCAATTATAAACTGGTTACCAATTAATTAACATTAAATATGAATGTTTTCATTATTGGTATACAGTCTGATATACCACAGATTTCAGTGAATCAGCATTAAGGCCTCAAACCACACCGTTTGTTTTGGATATACTGTTTATATATAAATGAATATATCTATATATCTTTACACAGTGTACAAAATAATAGCAACACCTGCTCTTTCCATGAGACTGACCAGGTGAATCCAGTTGAAAGGTCTGATTCTGTATTGCTGTCACTCGTTAAATCCAATCAGTGTAGCTGAAGGGGAGGAGAAGGCTTTTTAAGCCTTGAGACATGGATTGTGTATGTGTGCCATTCAGAGGGTGAATGGGCAAGACAAAAGATTTAAGTGCCTTTAAACAGGGTATGGTAGTAGGTGCCAGGTGCACTGGTTTGAGTTTGTCAAGAACTGCAACGCTGCTGGGTTTTTCACGCTTCACTGTTTCCCGTGTGTATCAAGAATGGTCCACCACCCAAAGGACATCCAGCCAACTTGACACAACTGTGGGAAGCATTGGAGTCAACATGGCCTAGTCCATGCCCTGACGAATTGAGGCTGTTCTGAGGGCAAGCGCCATGCTTTACCAACTGAGCTTCAGAGGACCGAGTCCTGTCACATTGTCAGGAAAACCTCCTGGCTGTCGTCACACTCCCCAGCTCTAAATGTGCATGCAGTATACTCTGATAACTAACAAAGTCCTATAGTAAATTTACTGCATGGTTAGGGGGAAAAGTATGGTCAACTCAGAAATTCATTGTACGTGACACAACTCCCAAACCTTTCTTGCTCAACATGTCTCCGCTCCTCTCATATCTGGTATTCCCTCTCATGTCAATGGTGCAGTAGTCATAGTATTGACAGCTGCCTCAATGCTCTTTGTACCTTGCATCATTCTTCTGAATCAAAGGACAGGCTCCTGAGACACAGCAACATGTTGCCTGAGGGTTGTAACCTCTTCACTCAAGATGTCTGCTGATATATAATGCTGCCCCCCCAAATATTCTGGACGAAATCTAAACATTGTTTTCTTATAGTTTCTTTCGCAGTACTTGTTAGTGGTTCTTGGTCTGCCGTATTGCAGTTGAGCTCAAGTGAACCAATTTGAAATGGCACAATGCATTTAAACTAACCTTTTACTGTGCTTTTTTAAAGTCAAAATGTGTTTTAAAAACCCATTTTTCTTGCAATGCAACATTCTACGTTGAGACTTCTCATGTTTTCTTTTATCTTTCCGTCCGTGTTACGGGGAGCTGAGAAATCCTTTTAAGTTCTGTCTTTTCCAGTGTCATGTTGGCGCTTTTCGGCGTTGGCTCCCACGGGACGGCAGTTTGTTTAAACAGATGTTGTCTCTGAAGAGCTCAGACAAGGGCACGACTGTCACTCTGGGGAAAAGCATTCACACGGCTTCACGTAAGGACATCCCTACCTGGATCCATCAGGAAGAATTACATCAATGACATCCAACGGAGAGCGGCGGAGACACCGGGAGCTGTGACCGGGAGGAGGAGGACATGGAGGGGGCGGCGGCATTAGTTTGTTCTCTGTGACAGTGACACTCCCGCTCTGTCGCTTGTTGAGCACTCTCCTCCTGCTTTCTAGTGTAGTGGTGCGTTTGCAGCAGGTCACATGATGCACACGACTCTAAAGGAGTTCTAAGAGTTGGAGATTTTGTTAAAAACACCTGACAACTAGTGAAAAGAGCTGGAGAGGTTTGGGAAATACTGAACTGGACAACATGGACTGCCTTGTCATTCTGTTTTAAAGGGGTTGAATTAGTCTCAGATGTAGGGTTGTATAGATGTCTGCTGAATGGACATCTAATATGTAACAATGATATGATCTCTCTCCTTCCTAGGTTCCAGTCCATGTGTTTCTGGACTTGTCCACTCTGCAGTGTAGACATCTCAGTGACTCTGTAGAACTCTTTATCCTGGACCTCATGAACACCAACGCCAACTATACCAACAGAGACGTCAAGGTAAAGCCCCAAACCCAACAGATTCATTTAGTTATAGATACATTATCAGAAAACATGGTAAATGGCACCATTGTCTGCTTACACTTTATACTGAGGATAACACTGAGTTGCCATATCCCTTGGCAGTGTCAGTACTTCCACTGAGCTGTGGCCCTGACCATAGAAATAAACTCAGCACAAAAATAAAAGTCTCTTTTTCAGGACCCTGTCTTTCAAAGGTAATTCGTAAAAATCTGAATAACTTCATTGTAAAGGGTTTAAACACTGTTTCCCATGCTTGTTCAATGAACCATAAACTATTAATGAACATGCACCTGTGGAACGATCGTTAAGACACTAACAGCTTACAGACGGTAGGCAATTAAGATCACAGTTACGAAAACTTAGGACACCAAAGAGGCCTTTCTACTGACTCTGAAAAACACCCAAATAAAGATGCCCAGGGTCCCTGTTCATCTGTGTGAACGTGCCTTAGGCATGCTGCAAGGAGGCATGAGGACTGCAGATGTGGCCAGGGAAATAAATGACAATGTCTGTACTGTGAGACGCCTAAGACAGCACTACAGGGAGAAAAGACGGACAGCTGATTGTCCTCGCAGTGGCAGACCACATGTCACAACACCTGCACAGGATCGGTACATCCGAACATCACACCTGCGGGACAGGTACAGGACGGCAACAACAACTGCCCGAGTTACACGAGGATACTCACAATTCCTCCATCAGTTCTCAGACTGTCCACAATAGGCTGGACTGAGGTCTTGTAGGCCTGTTGTAAGGCAGGTCCTCACCAGACATGACCGACAACTACGTCGCCTATGGGCACAAACCCACCGTCGCTGGACCGCAACAGGACTGGCAAAAAGTGCTCTTCACTGACAATTCGCGGTTTTGTCTCACCAGGGGTGATGGTCGGATTCGCATTTATCATCAAAGGAATGAACATTACACCGAGGCCTGTACTCTGGAGCGGGATCGATTTGGAGGTGGAGGGTCCGTCATGGTCTGGGGTGGTGTGTCACAGCATCATCAGACTGAGCTTGTTCTCATTGCAGGCAATCTCAACGCTGTGCGTTACAGGAAAGACATCCTCCTTCCTCATGTGGTACCCTTCCTGCAGGCTCATCCTGACATGACCCTCCAGCATGACAATGCCACCAGCCGTACTGCTCGTTCTGTGCATGATTTCCTGCAAGACAGGAATGTCAGTGTTCTGCCATGGCCAGCGAAGAGCAATCTCAATCCCATTGAGCATGTCTGGGACCTATTGGATCGGAGGGTGAGGGCTAGGGCAATTCTCCCCAGAAATGTCTGGGAACTTGCAGGTGTCTTGGTGGAAGAGTGGGGTAACATCTGGCAAATCTGGTGCAGTCCATGAGGAGGAGATGCACTGCAGTACTTCATGCAGCTGGTGGCCACACCTGATAATGACTGTTACTTTTTATTTTGACCCCCCTTTGTTCAGGGACACATTCACGTGTGGAGCCTGCTCAGTTTGTCTGTTGTTGAATCTTATGTTCATACAAATATTTACACATTAAGTTTTGCTGAAAATAAACGCAGTTTAGGACGTTTCTTTTTTTGCCGAGTTTACAATTACTACTTTATTGATTACAATAGTCTATTTCTATGGCCCTGACTGTGTGTTTCTCCCAGGTCCAGGCTAGTGCCTCAGGCAGGGTGACTGCTGTGCCCTTCTGGTACCAGATCCACCTGAACGAGGAGATCAGCGTGAGCACCTTCAACCAGGACTCCCATTGGAAGCAGGCTGCTGTGGTGCTGCACCAGCCCCTGGCAGTGAGGGAGGGAGACTGGGTACGACTGGCCGTCACCCTGCAGAAGAGCTCCATCTCCATATCAGCCAGTATAGAGGAAGAGGCTGGAGAGACCGGGACTGTGGATTCTGTTAGAGTCCGATAAGTAGATGTCTGGTGATATGAAAGTACAAGAGTCATCTTCATAAGTGTTTAAAAGGAGGGAGTTGCAGTGCTTTTGATTCTACAAGAGCATCAAGTCCACTCAGTCTTACTGGGAGAGAGGTCAAGGTATCACTCTGGGTTCTATATTGTGAGTGTGAACTGCATATATGTCGAGGAGGGGAAGGGATTGGACTATGGATTCTCCGGAAGCTCCAGCTCTAAAATGACCCATAGTCTACAATAGCTACCATCTCAATATGCCTTCTCTCAGGACTTTCACATGTTTTATGATGTGCTCACCTTGAGACGTTTTGGTCTTTAGTGTGTTCATAATCTTGTTTTGGAATGACGTCTCTTGATTATGGTTGCAGTCTTCATTCAAATGTTTTGTATCAGCACTTGCATTTTATCTCCAAAATAATCATTTAGAAATCAAAGAAAATCATAATGAACAAACAAGAGACTTGGTGTCACCTCAACAACATTGTGTCAATTTCTTATTGACACTAGCAAAAACTGACAGCCACATTTAATTTCATTTATTGGAGGGTGAATGTTTGGAACTTTGAGTTGAACTCTCAAAAGACAAAGGTGCTGACACATTTGATGTAGTACTTCCCTCTGAAGGTTAATGCTTTGTGACAAACATCAGGTAAGGCAATAGCTGCACACACTTGACACACATTCCTGATAGGAAGACGTTCTAGTAAAAGACTGATAGTCTTTTAAAAGACTATCAATCCCTTTCAGTACAGTAAATCACAACTAATATCCCTGAAAAGCTTAAAACAGAAATTAGAATGGTAAGTTAAATGTCAGATACATTGGTGCAACAAAAGGTATATTTATAACCATGACTATGTAAGCATCAGTTTATATTTACAAATGAGAGGCAGACGTGAAATGTGTGAATTACTTGATAGTGGATACACTAGGACAAGGCATCTGAGAAGACGATCGAGGCTGTTAGTGTTAATGCCAAAGTGAGACACCGCTTCATGCTTCAAAAACTGTACTATAGGTTTAAAGACTGTATTCAAGCATGTACAAACCAATGATGTACAGTACCAGTCAAAAGTATTGACACCTACTCATGAAGGGTTTTTCTTCATGCCAAGAGTGTGCAAAGCGGTCATCAAGGCAAAGGGTGGCTACTTTGAAGAATCCCAAATAAAAACATTTTCATTTCCATGTGTGTTATTTCATAGTTTTGTCTTCACTATTAATCTACAATGTAGAAAATAGTAAAAATAAATCAAGAAAAACCCTTGAGTGAGTGGTACTGTATATAAATCAATCATTGGTGGAAACCAGTATTTTGTGTACGTTTCAGTTTAAAAGCTACATATATAATAATTTGAATGTTTTCGTAGCAACAACTAAAACCCTAGGTAAATGATTAACGAGTTTGTAGTGACATCACCCAGGTGCTATTATAGAACACGTATACCGGTAAAATCTCTCACCAGCTTTTAAACTTGAAGTCCGGACCCATTAAAATGAGGGGTTACACTAAAATAAGTTATTGAGGTACAGTACAATACAGATACAAGAAAATATATCTTAAGTGTCATGAGACCCTTAACGAAAGCTTATGAACATTCTTCGAGCTGTCATTGACAGAGGTCCATCTGCATCAACCCTGGTGGACGAATGACTCACTACAATATTTCTTAATTAACGTGTGCTTTTTCATCGCTTGCTTTAATTTGGTCTTGTGCGGATGAGCCAAATATCATCTGTAGGGGAAACGTAGCCGAGGCCATACTTGGTTCCTGCCAAACTGTTTGGTATAACGTGCATTCAGAGACCCCATTGGAGGATTTTAGCGATGACGCTAAGCTAGGTGATAACGACAAGGTTGTCTGTAACCGAGTCTGTTGGCTCGTTGTTGGTGTTTCTGGGCTCTGGAGCTTCTCTACCATCGTCTTCTCTCTCCTCTCCAATCCACTGAGCATTGCTGAGCCCGGCGGGGGCTGACAGGGAGTGGGGCGTTTGGGTTTTGCCCAGGCCCTGGTACCGACCCTTGGGGGACACCGGGTTGGACAAGGCCTCCGTGGGACCGATGGCGTCCATGGAGCCTGGGAAAGCAAGCCTGAGCGCTCACCGTCATCCTCCGCCTCACCAAAATAGGTCTTCCTAGTTCGGCCCATAACCGTTCTCCCTGTATCAGAAAGAAATAAATGTTTGAAGATTTGAGAATGGCAATATACTCACATAATAAGGATATCTATCAAAGTCTTGAAGATTTTGAGGGTAGCCATTTTCTATTCTCTCATGACATTCTATGAACATAAATGGAGTAGCTAGCCATTGCACTTGGTTCTGAGAGGAAACCTTGTCAAACAAAGTTCTTAACAGCGGCTCCTTTGATTCCATCCATGCAGGGCCGCTACTGAGTCAAGACAAATGGGATGAGAACTAACCCACGTTGCGGACTTGCTCAGAGATGTCAGCCCTGACGTCAGAGATGTCCCACATGGCCAGGAAGGAGTCGAAGCAGGATCCCTCCTCAGCCTCCTGGATGTAGGGCTTGTAGGTGAAGCTGAAGTGGTGGGCGATGGCCGCCAGGAACATCTCCACACAGATGATGAAGTCCTGGATGAAGTATGGATGAAAGCTTGACTGTATAGCAAAGCAAGTCTATTCTCACACCTGTTTTATTTAGAAGTCTTGCACAGGATAGAAGTCCTTGAGCATTTCGCTACATTCGCATTAACATCTGCTAACCATGTGTATGTGACAAATACAATTTGATTTGATTTGAGATGAATCATCTCGTTTTCTAGGGGCTTGAGACCACAAGCCTCAACAGATATTACCTTATACCAAACAAGTCATTATGTAGCATTGTAGTAAAAGTGTTACTATGGCGTTATACAGTGTTGGTATTGTCTTGCATTACCTGTAGGCCTGTAGCTACAGCCTCCACACTGTCCCAGTCCCACGTGTGTCTCTCTGAGATTACTCCAACCTTGACCAGGAGAGCGATGAACGCAGCTTGCCTAAGATAGATTCCAGACAACAGAGTGGAAATAATCAATCCTATACACTGCAGCCAACACAGGGAACGCATGAACCCAAATACTGGCTATAATCCACACAGCTTTAAAACATGTTTTATTTAACCAGGAAGGGCTCATTGAGCGTCCTGGCCAAGATAGGCAGCACCAAGTCATTACAAAAATTACAGACAAACATAAAAAACTTCAAGTAATCTAGTAAAAACCATAGAATTCACAAGAGTATAACAAAATCAAACACAGCAAATTAAAAACATTGACAGGTCAGGGAATCAGTCTCAAGATCATTCATCAGTGATTTAAAAACACCAATCGGGACAAGTTCTTCCAGTTTAAAAGTATTTTGTAAGGCGTTCCAAGACGATGGAGCAGAGTACATAAAATAATAATAAAACATACTTTGTTAACAAGTCCTACACATGCAATTCTGAAAAAAAAGTTGTATAAGAAATACAAATGGGCAGCCAAAACTGTTACTTTAATGGGTAACAATGCTAGAGCCATGAATGGCAGACACATTGACTGGTATACAAAGATGTTATTAACCATGGAGGTTGATAACCTGGTCCCAGATCTGTTTGCTATGTCAATGGCTTGACATTGACCACAGGGGTTGGCAAGACAGCACAAACAGATCTGGAACCAGGCTAGGAGGTAGATGCAGGTGATCCAAAATGGCAGCCCCCAAAAAAAGCACTCACCAGAAGGAGACGAACACCACCATTTTGACACACAGGAACTTCCCCACTGGTCTGATGGGGGCCAGTTCCTCTCTTAGGGCCTTGTAGAACAGGACCAAACAGTACATGGCAAACTGGGAGAGAGAGGAGAGAATGATAGAGAAAGAGATCACTTACTGAATGCTAAATATTTAATGTTATATTTATGGTGGTGGTATGGTGACAGGAAGTTTACAGCAATGTGGAGACAAGTGTGAAAAATGCAGAACCTACCAGCTGGGACATATTGTTGAATATCACCAGGTACGTCCATGCATTGGTTGAGCTGAAGTTACCTTCATCATACACACCACAGAGCTGACATATCCTACAGGACAGTGAATGGAGACATGTGATATGACTTGATACAAAAAGTACATTTATATGTGGTGAGTGTTTGGGAATAGGTTAGGTAGTTTAGACCGCACACTACAAACAAACCACCCAGTCCCCCAAGGGGTGGCAGCTTGGAGTAGCCGTAAGGCTGCTGGTTGGTTTGGTGGCCATGATACTTTTTTATTTTAAAATCTTTAGGTTTGGGCATGCCTTTGGTATTTTTCCTTTTTGTACATATTTATGTTTCGTCATCATCTGAACAAATGATCATCTGCTTGGACTGGCCGACCCAGAAGTCAAGAGAGACAGAGCTGGCCCTGGACCAGGGTAAGGTTGCTGTCTCTCTGGGCACATGTACATTCAACACTTAGGCATATAACATAAGTCCATCCTGAATGGAGATCCTGTGCAAAACACTTACAAGGCAATAACTGTTGTGACTGGTCTGACAACCGTGTACTGCAACACTCCCAGCTTGCATCTCAATAGCAATACCCTGCAATAGGAAAACACAGTACACATTATTAAGGAAAGACATTCACACAAAATGTTAGCTTTTTCCCACTGTACAATAGCATCACTAACATCTTACTAATCACCAGCTTTGTTTTTCATGATTTCTTCCATTTCTTAAAATCAATAACACCCTTTGAAGAAAGATGTTGCAATACCTGTGGCTAAAATTGCAGATGCACAGAGCATTAGTTAAAATGCAGAGTAAACAAAACAGATGAGCCTAATGCTGTCTTTCTGTTCTTTAGGCTGGTGCATTTTTCCTAAATGAGAACACGTTGTTCCACTTGCAAACACTTCTGGTTCTGTTCTTAATCAACTACAGGCAGACATGCTACATATTCCTGTTGTTGCCTGACTGGGGCTCGTTTGGAGCTGGCGAGTATCAATGGAGGCCTGGAAAGACTTCAAGCAGCCAAACAAACACCTTGAAGGTGAACCTTCTAGAAATAGACTCAAAATGGAGGCCACACAGACTGGAGACACTTTAACACTCAACTTCCTGTTTTGATTATGAGCCTGAAATATAAATGTATACTTAAAAATCATAACACGTAAAACAAAGAAGTGGTAGTTTATTAATAGACCTTCCTAAAATATCCATTCACAACTGGCTGATTGTAAAACCTTTATTTAAAAGAGGTTGTAGTTTCATTTGCTGCACAAAAACATAAGTGTGAACCTTCATCCTAAAATTGTGTGCAAAAGGCATGAACTTATAATTAACATGGTATGATCAGATGGATAATATTATAGCTAAAAACAGTATGGGGATTAGGTGAAAATGGGCTGATTCAATAGACTATGTAATGCCATATATATTGATAGAGGACTCTAATGGCCAAAAGCCAGTTTTAGCATGGACAGTGCCATTAAGGACTTTGACCATTTTGAAATAGTCAATTGGGTGGGACTTCCTATGGTTTAAGGAAGGATCACATAAATCCATCCAGGTCATAAGGAGGCATCAGCCAATGAAGTTATAAATGAACATTCCATAACCGCATGTGGCAGTAAATTTGCCAACCTTGGCTTTATATCTGTTCAAACAACACATTCTAGGTGGCAGTATGACCATTTCATTTTGTATACCAACAGATAAAAGTAGTAGAAGAAAATTCACTACTTCAAAATGGAGATGGCATCAATGCCCTGCCCATGCTCCCAGACACCCTAATGGGACAGATACAATGTTGCGTCCTCTATCTCTATGCGTAAAGCCAACCCCTATTTGTGCTCATGCCAAACACAGCACTAACAGATCTGGTACACGGGGCCTGTTCATTATAGCACACATACACTTAAAGAACTACAAAAACTATAAAAGCAACAAACTCACTCTCCCATGGGCCATGCCGGGCAGCAGCAGAGGGGAGGAAGGTGTTTCTGCTGCTCCTGCACCTCCAGCATCAGTACCAGGCTGGGGTACTGGTTACCCATGGTTGAGAGAGTGAGAGAAAAATAAAGAGAAGAAAGGAATTACAGTGTGAGGATATTGAAATAAATGTAGGCTACTCAATCTAGCCTGGGATCCATATGTGTTTGTGCTAGACTTATGTTTGGCATAGGACAAAGAGTGGCCATGATTGGAATGTTAGAACAAACAGGTCTGGGATCATTCTCAGTCAGGTCATGACAAGAATGTGTACCTGGTTTCCCAGGTAGTTGAGCAAGAAGATCATGAAGTTGTAGATGACGTATGCCTCGTAGCACTCCCTGCATGTGTCCACGTAGATGGCAATGCTGGGGTACTTCAACGCAATCCACTGTGTGAGAGAGAATGGGAGAGGAAGAGAAGGAGAGGAATGGGATCATAGATGGGCCATTACATTATCTCAATGATATGTTGCATGATAATAGTGAACACTTGAAACTATTGAAAACATTTACTCTGAAAAGTCCGTTTACAGCAATTTTTTGTTTCTCTTGCTTTGTTTTTCTAAAGGAGCTCTGTTCTCATTCTTTAGGAAGTAGGATAATGGAAATTGTATGATAGGGGGAATGCTGAGCATAGCAGATGCTAATTAGCATAACAATGCTAATTGAAGTGCCACGCTCATGTCAGGCGCTTTCAGTTTTTTACTACTGTCAATGCTACAGTGACTTCTGTTAACTTATTTTGTCAAATATTTGTAACTTAAATAAACCAATGTTGACTTTTAAGAACATCTAGCTACATGATCAAGACTTGAAGGCATTACTTACACTGTCCAAACTGTAAATGGGGACCATCCATAATATTCTGTAAAAAAATAAAAATAAAAAAAAAAAAAGGAGACGATGATCATTCACAATCAGTTAGGTTTATTGTACATCATTCAAGATAAAGACAAAACCCATGACGGTAATGAAGTAATACTATCCTACAGCTGTGACAGAGTAGTCTTTCACTTACCTGATAATTGGCTTCTGTAGCTCTGGTTGAGTATAAGTTTACAAGATGCTGCAGGATCCCCCATAGTGATATGGGTATGGTCATGAACACGAATATCCCAGCTATGAACCATGCTTTGTTATGGGTACCAACCTGAAAGGTATAAATTACGTATATAATCAACATACAAACAACAAAGCATGAACTAGGCTTTTCAGTGTCAAGTAACGATATGATTGGGATGCAAAGATACAAACTGACCTCTGATTTCTGTAGTTCCCAGATGCACAGGGGTAGTAGGACGACAAGTACAACCAGAAAGTATAGAAGAACGACCAGAGGCCGAATCCATCTCCTCCAGTTGCCACAAGTACAAGGCATATTTTTAATGGTAAGCTAGTTAGCCACAGCAACTTGCCAGTGTCCTACACTCACTGGGTCAATGGGTGAGATTGCTGAAAACAAAGCTAATGCTAGCAAGTTAGCTAGCTAACAACTAGCTATTACCACTGCCAGCTATAGCTTGGTAAATAAGAGTTCGTTTCAAATGTGCTTTGGGAAGCATGAATACTGAACGGTAATTTCCAAACACATTGTAACGTTAGCTGCTTTGCTAAACCAGAAATTGGTAGCTAGCTAGCTAACGTTAGTCAGCTGATCTTATGATTCACTATAAACAAACAATGAATCCACGCTGCATCCATTCCAAACGAAAGCTCTTGATAAAATGAATAACAAAAAAAAATGGATAATCTAATTCAAATCCAACTGGTCAAAAACAACGCAGTTCTTGTATTAATAACGATATATTCATTTCTAAAACTTCCTAAACATCAAAATAAGTTTTACAACGTTACTGATGGTTACTTCTTGTTGACGTTCTTGACAAATGCCGCCCATGCTTCAATCTGATTGGATATGGAAAAGATCTCATATTACTTTCCATTTGTCACGTTTTTAATCCATTACAATGGATGACTTAGGCACAGATGTAGTTCGGTTGATCTGCAATCTGAGTCCTCATGTATGCTCCACTAGATGGCAATGCAAATCAATCATTCTCAGTATTTCACACAAGTGGAAAATGATGGTTCATTTAAATGACCAAAAGTTGTTAAGAATAACTCAACTGTATAAAATAATGACAAAGTATAAATGTGACATCCACTGTGGAAACTCATTTTCTTCATCATGCTCCACATTGAACTAGCTTAACTTCTCTCATTTGTTCATACTGGAGTTGGCTCCTCTCTCTCTATCTCTTATTTATATATATTTATTTCTCTCTTTCCTTGTTGTAAAACATGTGGCCTGTGAATAAATGGTTCTAATTAAGATTCTTAAGAAGTGAGAAATGGTGTGAGAGGATTAAGTCCAAAAGCTCCACTAATTCCTACAAAGGCTTTCAGAAAGGTGCAGTCAGCTCAAAATATTTAGTCAGGTGAAACCATTTGTCAGAAGAAAGATAACACAATGAAGATGAATGACAACAGGAATGTATTTGGCTGAAATTTCTTTTTTTTCTTTTTTATCTCTACGACAAGTTATCACAAGGCCATCATTTGAAAAACACAACGACCATCTGTGTATAGTCCTAGGATAACTATTTCAATACAGATCTGTTGTCCTTTAGACAATTTAAATGGTTAAATAAGTAAATAGGCCACAGTCAATTAGGCTCTATTTTCTTTGTCCAATTGAAGGTTTTCAATTGATTTATTCCAGTTGAAACTTGTTTAGTTGAACATTAGGCTCCGCATTGAATAGATTGAACCACAACAGAGAATGTGATCTGGGTCTAGCTCGGTGCAGGGAAGCAGAGAAAGTCAAGGATGTGGGATTTGAGCTCATGTTTATTAGAGATACTTGTTAACAAATTGTTTAAGGAATGTGCTTGTTATTTTTTAACGAATGTATGTGCATTTACAGCAGTGAAGACAAGGACTGCATTTCTTACCACAGAGTCAGGGAAACTTCTCAATTTAAATATATTTATTGGAGTGACAATCTTCTTATACCTCAAAATGCAGTGGGGTTGAAGTGAAGGTCACTATGCTTATTTCATGACTTGAAGCCAGTGCCGGGAACTAGGAACTCTTTTAATGTGTTGGCCTGATCTGCCATGTATCATTGGAGACCTGCTCTTTTAACAAACAACCTCTCTCAGTCACGAAACCAAGAATCCTGGAGAATGTGAAACAGACTAGTTTTATAACCCTTCTGCGGTCTGCTTCAATTACTCTCGCAACGGTGACGAGGGTGAAATAATGTTTTACGCAGAGAAGGTTGTCGGCACAAACTTTTCCATGATGAGGGCAGATGGTGGGTTGAATTGACTAGGCTTATAAAACAAAATAGTAATCTTTCTCCCTCATTGTTCACCCATTGTTTGTTTAGTTCTGGGAATGAATTACAAGATTTCAAGGAGTTTTAGGCCTCTTGTTGCCAGCAGTTTGTTTCACGATAGCTGTTCTGACATTTTTCTAAAGGATTTTATACTCAAACAGCATTGAGTATGAAGAAAGTTATAGAAAGAGCCTAGGGAGGAGAAGTCTGACGATGAATCTCTCTCTCCTCTCTTTAATTCAGAATGTGTTTCCCTGTTTAATGAGTGGAGGCAGAACTTTCCTTTGTGTTGCACCATCCGTCCCCATCGTTTCACTAGCTACTTACTGCCCCACAGTCACAGAAATCACTGGTTGTTACCAGACAGATTGTTCATGAATTTTGAATTAAGCCTTTTGGCTTTTATAAATTAGAAATGGTCTTTGCCACCACAGTCATGCGAGCGAGCTGGCGCCTTGGTGGGTTATAGCTTGGAGGGATTGCTATGCAAAATGGCATTAGGAACACAGCCATGTTAGGGCCGGGTAGGATAAACATGTGCTGTGTTTGATCAAACTGAAAACATATTTGAGCATAGACAATGTGACGTCGATAAGATCCCACTGAAGCATCATTTTACAGTGCACAATAAGGTTATTTGGATGGCACATGGGACTGTAGGAGGATTTGTTAAGAAATGTGAATGATCGGGGACAGTGGCACATTGGAAAATGTGTCTAACGACGGATTAGAAGATTCTAGGTTCGACCCCTGGCTGTCTCGGCACTGTATTTAAGGGCCTCCCGAGTGGCTCAGGGGTTTAATGCACTGCACCGCAGTGCTAGAGGCATCACTACAGACGCTGGTTCGATCCCAGGCTGAATCACAACTGGCCGTGATCGGGAGTCCCATAGGGTGATGCACAATTGACCCAGCGTCATCTGGGTTAGGGGATGGTTTGGCCAGGGGGGCTTTAGTTGGCTCAGTTGAACAGTGCTTTCCTCAGGATGACATTCAGGTGAACAGTGTTTCCTCTGACACATTGGTGTGGCTGGCTTCCAGGTTAAGGGGGCGGGTGTTAATAAGAGTGGTTCGGTGGGTCATGTTTCAGGGGATGCATGACTCAACGGACTTGACCCCTTCGAGCCTGTTGAGCAGTTGCAGCAATGAGACAAGATTGCAAAGGGGGTACAAAATATATACAGTGGCAAGAAAAAGTATGTGAACCCTTTGGTATTACCTGGATTTCTGCATAAATTTGATCTGATCTTCATCTAAGTCACAACAATAGACAATCACAGTCTGCTTAAATTAATAACACACAAACAATTATACATTTTCATGTCTTTATTCAACACACCGTATAAACATTCACAGTGCAGGGTGGGAAAAGTATGTGAACCCTTAGATTTAATAACCTCGTTTGGCAGTAATAACCTCAACCAAAGTTTTCTGTAGTTGAGGATCAGATCTGCACAATGGTCAGGAGGAATTTTGGACCATTCCTCTTTACAAAAGCTGTTTCAGATCAGAAATATTCTTGGGATGTCTGGTGTGAACCGCTCCTTTGAGGTCATGCCACAGCATATCAATCGGGTTGAGGTCAGGACTCCAGCCACTCCAGAAGGCATATTTTCTTCTGTTGAAGCCATTCTATTGTTGATTTACTTCTGAGTTTTGGGTCATTGTCCTGTTGCATCACCCAACTTTTGTTGAGGTACAATTGGTGGACAGATAGCCTTACATTCTCC